>NW_028281199.1:1485000-1627500 GCF_059751285.1 Brachycentrus maculatus
GATTGAGGTACTGAGAAGGGGGTCAGGGTTGTTAGGTAGAGGGGCACTAGGTGTCCCCAGTGATCACATTTTCTTCATGTCGCTCACTCCTTTCAAGAACGTCATAAATCAAAAATCGTCATTTTTCAGTTGTGCATGTTTTCGGAATGCCCAGAAAATGTACTATATCCCAGCAAAAGAGGCATATTTTTAACTTAATATTTACCCACTACAGGGCAGAAAGTGTTGTTTATGCATTTTGAAGAAAAGGTATTGTTTAATTATTTTTTTAAATTTACTAAATATTTTTCAAATGGAGAAAAAAACCTTCAGATTGTACCTAAAATGATTTGTTGCACAGTAAAAAGTTACAAAAGTGGCTTGATATTTATTTTTAATGCAATGTGTTATATTTTTAAACTCTAAAAACGTTATCCTGAATATCGCGTTTTTTTTATTTATGACGTTCTTGAAAGGAGTGAGCGATGTGTTAACGATCAAGATAAGATTGCATTCATATAGTGCCCTATGCACCATTGGGAGCGGATAAGGGTTAGAATAAGAATAACTTAGTAGGGTTAGTTGTAGTTGGGATAAAGGAGGCGAGGGAAAGGAAGAATACCTTTCCTTATTTGCATGTCGTTATTTTTCTAGTGCTCGTATACAAAGATCTTTCAGACCGAGTTTAGAATATTATATATATATATAAATTATATATATATATATATATATATATATATATATATATATATATATATATATATATATATATATATATATATATATATATATATATATATATATATATATATATATATTTATATATATATATATATATATATATATATATATATATATATATATAAATATATATATATATATATATATATATATATATATATATATATATATATATATATATATATATATATATATATATATATATATATATATATATATATATATATATATATATATATATATATATATATATATATATATATATATATATATATATATATATATATATATATATATATATATAAATTTATATATATATATATATATATATATATATATATATATATATATATATATATATATATATATATATATATATATATATATATATATATATATATATATATATATATATATATATATATATATATATATATATATATATATATATATATATATATATATATATATATATATATATATATATATATATATATATATATATATATATATATATATATATATATATATATATATATATATATATATATATATATATATATATATATATATATATATATATATATATATATATATATATATATATATATATATATATATATATATATATATTCAAACCCTTATCCGCACCCGAATGATGCATAGGGCACTGCATCATACAAACGCAGTGTTATCTTGATCGTTAACACATGGAAGAAAGGTGATCAGCCCTCCGCTTCAGGTACCAGTCCAGGGTAATATAGAATAAATATTAGAGTGAAAAAATCACTTATAATTATTTGACCCCCCTGGGAATCGAACCCGGGACCTCCAGAACGGTAGCCGAGTGTGCTGACCATTACACTACGGAGGCGGAATATATATATATATATATATATATATATATATATATATATATATATATATATATATATATATATATATATATATATATATATATATATATATATATATATATATATATATATATATATATATATATATATATATATATATATATATATATATATATATATATATATATATATATATATATATATAAATATATATATATATATATACAGTGGGTGGCCAAATTATTAGGGACACTTCGAATTTCCTGTAATTTTCATGTTCAAATTAATTTAATGAGCAAACAATTAGGTTTTTTATTTATTTTTTTATTGATTGGGGTGCTTTATTTAGAATTTAGAAACAATGTAATCAAACATTTAATTAAAGTAATTAATTTTCATCATAAAAAGCGATTATTCAAAAATTTCAGAAAAAAGCGTAATATTTAGTAATAACACCCTTTGCTGCGATTACAACTTCGAAACGTCGGGGCATGCTTTCTATGCCGATTTTTATATTTTGCCGAAGATTAGGGTTACCATGCCATACTCTGATAAGAGTTTCTATCAGTGACCGCTTGGTGGTGATGACTTTTTTTAGCAATTTCCCGTTTCGTTAGCCTCCAAATGTTTTCAATGGTGTTCATATCCAGCAAATTGCCCGGGCAAGGCAAAACACATACTCAACAGACGTTTTTTTCAGCCAGGAATGCAATAACACTGCTGGCTTTATGACACGGTATCAATTCATGCATAAACACATACTCTTCATCACCAGGGAACCATTCCTTAGCCTCGGCTGGAGCCGACTTTTCAGTACTCGCTGGTACTGGTCTTGCCTCATGGTCCCTTCCATGATATGGAGGCGTCCCATACCCTAAAATGAGATCATGGACCACAACATTATGCTGACAGGGTGTTTTTAGCCCTCTTTACCAGGCAGTCCGGGTGGAATTTTTCTCCTGGGCCCCGTCGGACGAATTAAGTTTTTCCCACCAAAATTTTAAATGTTGACTCTTCTTAGAAGCAGACCTATAAAGTATTACCATGATTGCAAAAATGTGTTTTTTTTTATTATCTTCTTATTTCATTATACAAATGTAAGTCATAAATACTCGATTCCAATCCGAAACAGTCATATTCCGGAGTGCTCTGGCCCATAAGAGTCGTTTTTTCTTCATGGCCTCAGTCAGGCGTAGTTTTTTGGTTGGACGTCGACCAATTAGATTTACTTCGACTAACCGTCTCCAAACTGTCATTTTGGAGGCGTTGATTCCTACATCGTTTATCAACGTAATGGACAATCAACACACGTTTTACGATTTTGGAAATAGATGTCCCTGATTTTACGGTGACCACGCGGAGTGGTGATCGTTTTTCTGCCACTTTTTCAGACGCGGGCTGCTTCTAGAGGTGGGTTTTTATGAATTTTTCTTTTTATCCGGTTGACTCCTGACTTCGAAATACCTGTAAGTGCTGCTATCTCTCTTTAGGAATATGTGGAATGAAGTAGTTAGGTTGGTACTTCCCTACATTTTCTTGGAGATATGTCTAAAGACTTGCCCATGCTTAAATTTAGAATATTAAGGTTCAATTCAAACTAAATTGAATTTTAATTAAAAATTAATTGAAATTAACTTATTAAATTAGCAAAACTAATTAATTATTAAACAATACTTAATTTTTTATAGTCTTGGACTCAAAAAACATACAGGAAAATGGTTTAAAAAAATATTAACTGAGCTCACACCAACACCATTTTTCACTAATTAACACTAAAATGAGAAAAAAAATTACTTCTTTGATATTTTGCAGCATTTTTACGTCTTAAAAACAATTATTATGATACCAGCAACAAAAATAAATAATATTTTTTAATTAGAACACATTTATTTGATCATAAAATTAATTTAAACTTGAAAATTACAAAAAAGGACAAGTGTCCCTAATAATTTGGCCACCCACTGTATATATATATATATATATATATATATATATATATATATATATATATATATATATATATATATATATATATAATTCAATATCGAATTCAAGCTATCTTTCTAGCGAAAAATATAGCATTTTTTTATTAAATGATTCGGCAGTAACTTTGTGGTAAGATTTATCGACTTTTAATTAAAATTTTATAAAGTAAATTATTTTTTTCATTAAATCGTTCGGCAGTCAAGTTTTGGTACCATCTATCCATTTTTATTTATATTTTACTAGAAAATAGATGTCTCTAGTGAAGTTCTAGTGATTCAAGAACTATGTTTCAAAATTGGTTCATATATATATAGAACTTCCGAGAATTTGAGTAGTGTGGTTGTCAATAATGGGTAGAATTGATGAATGTTACACGTGTGTAAAGTGATCACTCAAAACAGCCTATGACGGTCGTCAGCCCCGTAAATGCCCAGACTACCATATTCTTCTTCATCTTTGATGAGATGTCAAAAAAAAATGAAAATTAATATTTGAAAAGGACATATTGAATTTATTATTTTTGTTGATGTATCTTTTCCCTGTCCTGAATATATTTTCCTTTACTTAAATTGAAATCCTGCTGGTGAAATAAATTAGAGCGATTTAGCAAATGTAATATTGTGGAGTCAGAAATATGTTTTCTTTTTTTCGGATCGGTTTTCAAGAAAATTTCCTTTTTGAATATTACGCTTTGTAAAAATATTTTCAAATCACAATTTATTCAAAGTGGGTATGATAAAAAATAAAAAGAAGAAACGGATAATAGATTCTGTATTTAGAAAACCCAACCAATTTTATTGATATAATCATAAGTACTTGGAGATACGATTCAAGGAAAAATTAATCGGTTGTAAAAAAGTCCAGCTTATTTTTTTCCCATATACCGCCACAGGCCTTCGGCAAAATGAAACTGGCTGTTCTCAAAAGAAATTAAATTAATACCAACCTTTGTAGTATAATGTCTCATGTAGGTCTTGAAAGATACAAAACTAACTAACTAACTAACCATCACGCCGTTTCCCCGCAGGGGTAGGCAGAGAGAATAGAGCGCCACACCACTCTGTCCTTGCAAACATTCTTCGCCTCTTCCACGTTCATGCATCTCCTCATACATACCCGCCGATTGTCACGACTCCTAACCTGACCACTTTCAAGTATTTGGCATACCTGATCGTGCCATGTTTTTCTCGGTCTTCCTCTGCTTCTTTTCCCACTAACATTCGCCTCATAAATTTGTTTTCCGTTCTTTCCTCACTCATTCGTTCTACATGTCCAAACCATCTCAACACACCTTTCTTAATTTTATCGATAATGGTTATCTCAGCTTTGCATTCCTTTCTTATTTCACTATTCGCACATCTATCATACATCGTTTTGTCGCACATTCTTTTGAGAGATCGCATTTCGACTGCATTCAGTTTACTTTCATCCTTCTTTTGCCAACTCCATGTTTCATTTCCATACACTAGAGTTGGAACCAGGTTTGAAAGATACATAGTGGTCAAAATAGACCTATTATGGTCGCAGTGACACAAGGGATGCAAGATCCCTTGACCTCATAATAAAAAAAATAAAATTAAAACCTGTGTAAATAATCCAGGTCAAATAAATAACTTATATGTATTTTCATGAATGTTTTTTGCAGATACTTTGTGGCACATTTTATAAACTTTATAAAATAAAAAAAAACTTTGTTTTTAACCACCTTTTTATTGGTACATTTTTTCTCTAACCGGTTTCGACAAGAGCCTTGTCATTATTAGGGTTTAACATGTACTAATTATAAATCTTACATTTATTTGACCTCCCCGTTGGGAATCGAACCCGGGACCTCCAGTACGGTAGCCGAGCATGTTGACCAATACACTATAGAGGCAGCGTAAATTGTATTGTATTGATCATAATAATTATGTATACTTATATTGTAATGTTATTTAAACTGTTTCGAAATGATTTGAGACATAAAACACTGGATGTATTATCTCAACATAGATGGAGAAGAATATTGAAGTCTGGGCATTTATGGGGCTTACGAAAACAATTTTTACTATATGCTAAACTGTTATACTTCTAAATAGCTTAACATGGGCAGGAATCCAACTCCCCACCCAAGTATCCACCCTTCTTTCTGAACCTAATTCTAGAATTGCGGTCATAATTTCCAAAATGATAAAGCTTAATGCATTTAAACTATGAAATTTTGTATTAATTGTTATTATTATTTTCTATTATTTTTTTTTGTAAACAACTTGTGTACTTGACACTGGCAGAAACATCCTATCACTGGGTGACTGCCAAATAAATAATTTAAAAAAAAACTGTTACACAGTGTTTAATTTTTTATGTGTTGTAAACACTGGATTTGTTACTCAAGTTATGTTTTGTACCTACTGACATTTCTTGGTGGAACTACATTTTATATAATAAAATAACTATGTAATTTATTCCACATTAATTATATTTGACCAGCAACCGGGTTACGACGAAACCCGGTTGCTGGTAAAATAAAATTAATGTGGATAAAATTACACAGTTGTTATTTAAAAATATTACTTAGGTTAAATAACCTTTTGAGTGTGTCCAAATACTTGTTCACAAATCGGGATTGTCTCCAATTAAAGGAGTTATTTATAATATTATTACTATGACGGTCGTATGCCCAGACTTCCATATTCTTCATTTATTTACAACATTTTGAGTGTGTCCAAATACTTGTTTACAAAATCTGGATTATCTCCAATTACAGGAGACATTTTTTTGACATCTCATCAAAGATGAAGAAGAATATGGAAGTCTGGGCATTTACGGGGCTGACGACCGTCATAGGCTGGTTTAAGTGATCACTTTACACACGTGTAACATTCACCAATTCTACCCATTATTGACAACCACACTACTCAAATTCTTGGAAGTTCTTTATATATGAACCAATTTAGAAACCTTGTTCTTGAATAACTAGAACTTCACTAGAGACATCTATTGGTGAGATGTAAAGAAGCTTTTTACTAAGCAGAAACTCTTTATATTAGTATGTGAGGTCCGAATCCTGGATTATAATCACACACATGAGAAACGCCAGAAAATACCATTTTCATTTTTATTATTAAGCTTATAATTTGACCAGATAATTTATTTACAACATTTTGAGTGTGTCCAAATACTTGTTCACAAAATCTTATGTTCTTCATTTATGTTGAGGTGTCTAGCAAAAAATAGGTTAAATAATAATTATAACAATATTATCTCGTGAGATTGGTAATATTTTGGAAACGGATATGAATAATCCGCGCCATTTTTATCATACAATCCGACCTTGAACACGAGAGTGATCCAAATCCGAGGCAGATGCGTCACTGAATTTCTTTATTTATGTAATTTATCCGGGAAATGTATCAGAGTTAATCCTAGGCGGATGTGCGTCGGTATGGAGCAATTTGCGTGCGTATTCGCGAACTGAACCCCGACAGATTTCAGTTTGAATATTATGTTTAAAGAAGACTATATGAGAAGGTCCTCCTCACCAAAAAGTAATTGCACAAAAAATCCTTTAAATGCAAATCTGTTCTGTTTACTGTATTCTATTGAAATCTCAACTAAAGTTGCTACCAAACGTGACCAATCCTGTGTTAAACCAATATGAAATAATTAAATCGCACCAAAACGTAATAGTTTTAAAAGTTAGAATTCCTGATTACTTAAAACTATTTATAAAGGAAATGTAACGTTATAAAATAAAACAACTTTGTTAAAATAAAACCACTTTTTATTGGTACAATTTTCCCAACCGGTTTCGGCAAGAACCTTGTCATCATTTGGTAGCTCACAAGTTGTCGTCCGGAGTGGGCGCATTCGCTGTGCAATGCTCAATAAAGCAACATTTAGGAGTTTTTTTCCCCGTTTTTTAAATCACATTTTCATATGGTGTACGGAGTGCGTGGAAGTTTTTGGTATCGTAAGAGAAGGGGAATTAACTATAAACTAACTTTGAGTATTTAAATGTTTTAGAATTAGTACATAAACCCTGATGATGACAAGGTTCTTGTCGAAACCGGTTGGAAAAAGTGTACCAATAAAAAGTGGTTAAAACAAAGTTTTTTTATTTTATAAAGTTTATAAAATGTGCCACAAAGTATCTGCGAAAAACATTCAAGAAATGTAACGTTTTGGTGAGGCCTCCACATATATCTTGTTGAGCGTTGTTGTTTTATCAGTTTGATCATAAACAAGGCAATGTTGTTAACAATTTGCAACGCATAACGGAGCGGGGTGCTAGAGCGATGTATGGTTCGCGAATACGCCACCTGGGTCATTTTGAGGGGGCTTCATTATTCAGTACTGTTAGTAATCCGACTGCAAGTTTGCTTAGTATTGACCCCAGCACTGTAAATAGCCTCGCGCGACAGGGCGGGGGTGTGTGCGGCAGAAGGGCGGCTGCCCTATTTCACAGCCCAGAAAAAACTTTCAGACAATTTCAGGAAAAAATCAAAACAAGAAAGTAGAATTTCATTTTCACTATTAACTACAGATGCCGATAATTACGGCCTACGTCTGGTTAGAATCGCATCTAGCTGACTGACTGAAATACCCGGCTACCGTACCCGTCACACGTCATAATCATTATTCAGAGTACCTGTTCTTCGAACTAATTATGCACGGAGTTCACCTATGTTTCGAATGGCTAGTGAGTACAACTCATGTTTTAGCCAAGTTGACATTTTTAATTGCGGAACATCTGTGTTGAAAAGTCGAATGGCGAGAAAATTGTCCTCTCAGGATCATTAAAAACTATGCTTCTCCGCATTGTATGTATGTCCCTACTTGAATCAACATCACACACACACATAGAACACATTCATTCATTTGCTAGATCTACACTAAATATTTTGTACTAATCTTTATAATTCTGTGGTTAACTATTATTGGTTTGTTTAATGTATATCTTTTAATTTTTTTTTTAATATGTCCGCCTCCTTAGTGTAATGGTCAGCACGCTCGGCTACCGTTTTGGAGGTCCCGGGTTCGATTCCCAAGGGGGGTAAAATAAATATAAGTGATTTTTTTCACTGTCATATTTATTCAATATTACCCTGGACTGGTACCTGAAGCGGAGGGCTGATCACCTTTCCTTCATGTGTAAACGATCAAGATAACACTGCGTTTATATGACGCAGTGCCCTATGCACCATTGGGGTGCGGATAAGGGTTTTATTATATTATTATATCTTTTAATTGTTTTGTTTTACATATGTTGCTGTTGTTAGCCCAAATAAAAAAGTAAAATAAAATAAATAAATAACTAACTACTTATCCCTTTCACTGCCTACACTGGGGCACTTCTAGACACTTGGTGGTGCTTTACAAACATGTATTTATTTAGATTGACAGTGACAAGGACATTAAAAGCGATTACATGTAAATTCACAGTTCAAAAAGGATACAATTTTGTTTAACATTTTCGCAGGTAAATTCGTAAAATAAATTTGCTTTAGATTCAAATTTATCCACCACACTGCGAATAGTTCTCTCGGTAGGACGCTTATGGCGACCGAAAAACGGACGAATCACATATTTAGATAAAGCAATTACAACATTTGCACATATTTTAGAACGCTATATCTGTCCATGGTAATTTTCCAAAACGGACAGAATAAATGACAATCAATTTGACAGATGTAGCATCAACAATACGGCCGCTATCAACTGTGAAAGTTTGGAAGTGCCTATTGGAAGACCCTGTATAATGCCACTTAATGAGTTTTATTTCACATTACACGCGACTAATTTCAAAAACTACTTATGATTTGTGTCGCCTACTTTCAAAATCCGCCAGATCCATGTAAGTCGATTTTCCAAAAAATGCTAAATTCTCCAAGCAACATTTTTGTTTAAAAAGATTTTTCTATCTCTAGATAAAATATTATGAAATAGAGATTGTAACATTTTTTCAGATTTTTTTTCAGTATTTAAAAAAAAAACACGAGACAGAAACCGATAGTGACGTCATCTTAATTTTTGACCTTTCCCCGCTCTCTGATTGGCCGATATGGGTCAGAAGGCAAGTTCCATGAAAATAGCGGAATTTGAAATACAACGATGTTTTTAAGTATTTTTAGCAGAGTTTTAAGTATATAAATATTTTAAACACTAAAACCCACAATTAGCATTCCGATAGAGTATTTATTTTTAAATCTTATAAAATTGGATCTGGCGGATTTTGAAAGTGGGCGACACATTTCATCTACAGGTGAAAAGTAAAACTGTAAATTTTCGAAACAAATCGTGTGTATTGAAATAAAACTGATTTATTGGTATTTTAAAAGATTTTTTAAAAATATTGTTGATTTGAGTTATACAATGTGTATAAATACTTTGACTCGTGTACTGATAGGGACTGTTCATTGATTGTAGTGTAAAATCACATGTCAGTTTATGACGCTCAAAATAGGCCGAGGTCGAAAGGTTAATAATTCCTTTCATTGCTCCGACAGACAGACAACTCACTAAAGCAAACTAAACACACAAATTGCTTGACTTAATTAAAAAAATATAATTAAAAAAGTCTAGCACAAGAACAAGATAGAAAGAATATCGAAACAACATGTAAAAGAAAATAAATTGAACTTAAAATTTAAATGTAACTTTGTTTAAAAATCAATGTAAATATTTTATTATATTTTAATAATAATGTTTACCGGTTTCGAAGCTAACCGCTTCTTTATCAAGACTGATTATTCTATAAGTATTAATCAGTCTTGATAAATAAGCGGTTAGCTTCGAAACCGGTAGACATTATAATTAAATTATAATAAATTATTTATGGTAATTTAAAAAGACAGTTACATTTCAATTATAAAATGGAAAACCACAACGTGAGTGCTTCAAATATAAATTATAAATTAAACTTAATTTCTAAAGAATATTATAGGTGTCTCGACTCTAGGTAAATAAAATTTCGTTTTTATTTGTACGAATATAAAAATCTGAGCATTTCAGGGATAATTGTTTGGGATTTGGCTGGGTTAAGTGTTCACTTTACACACGTAACGTTCACTATTCTGCCCATTTTGAACATCCATATTGCCTCTATTTTTGAAAAATTTATACATGAAATGTTGTTGGATTCTTTCGTATGTTAGATGTATATTTGAGAGATTAAAAATTACAGCTCACAGTGGCGCCTTCAGTTGAGAAATTTGTGAAGTATAAAGCTTACTCCAATCGAAATCTCATTTTAAGAAATAGGTACCAAATTGTGTAGAGTGGGTTCGAACCGAGAAACTCTGAGTTGAGAGTCCGCGACACTAACCACGGGATCACAACCCGACACATAATTTCAAAAGCGCAACCGTGATGATACTATAGAAAGTTCAAGGGTTCAAAGACGAGTGACTTATAACTTCGTAAACATTGCTACTTCTGGTACAAAATGTATGTACACAGATTACAAAATTTAATGAAACAGTGTCTGACTGAGTTGTTACATTTTTCGTCAACAACGTGGAGAAGATTATCTAACTTTTTTTTCTTTAACAAGAAAAATTGCGATAGATTTTTCAAAATAAATCTGAAGTTGAAACTGGTGGTGTGATTTTAAATTAAAATTAAGAACACGAGTGAAGGTCGGTATATATTTTTTTAAAATAAGATCATGAAGAAATATATTGTGATTTACTTTTTTAAAACTGAATTTAATAGATCATTCGTTTTGTTATGTATCTTGTACATATCCTCATATTAAAGTTCCCCTTTAAAAGTTAATACAACTTAAAACGATAGTTTTTAAGGATCGTTCCCATCAAACCCGACCCACGTTTACTGTTAAAATTTTATGGGATTTCCTGATAGTGACCAATGTATTATTATTATTTATTGATTGTTATATGGCGTCCTTTCGCATTTTGATAATACCTGAAAAATGCAAGGCAAAGTTTCCGTCGCGTAAAAACCACTAGAATTATACGTCATTCATACAATAATACGGAGCAAGAGTAGAAAGACAGTTGATGACTGATTTCAAAGTCCGGAAGGTGTCTTATCTGGAGCATATGCTTAGAAGAGAGAAGTACGAGCTATTGTACCTAATCATAAAAGGCAAAATAGAAGTTCGACTTGGTGTGGATAGAAGACAGAATACCTGGCTCCGGAATATACGAGATTGGACCCGGATCAGGACCGTCGAGGCGCTGTTTAGAGCTGCCCAAGACAAGGACAATTACTCTCAAGCGATAGTCGACGTCAGAAGGGACTTGACTAACACCCATAGAAGAAAAATAATCGGTTATTTCTTGAATATTTTTCGCAGATACTTTGTGGCACATTTTATAAACATTATAAAATTAAGCAACAATGTTTTAACCACTTCACTTTTATTTTATTTTATTATAAGTACACTTTAACCAACCGGTTTCGACAAGAACCTTGTCATCATCAGTGTTTATTAAATTCTAAAACATTAAAATACTTTAATTTATGTCGGAATGTGTTCCCATTTCTCAGAGTATCTTTAGAGATCTTTTCAATACATATTTTCAATGATGTGCCACAAAAAATGAACCAACCGGTTTCGACAAACCGGTTGGTTAAAGTGTACTAACAATAAAAAAGTGGTTAAAACAAAGTTGTTTAATTTTATAAAGTAAATAATTGGTTATACTTGATCCGTTTCAACAGACACAGATGGAGTCTTGGAGACTTGGAGTAGTAGTTTTAGAGACACAATTTTCTTATTACATAAAAAGACGTTTATCTGAGCTTACGGCTACGAAAACATTCATGAGTAACATAACCTTTTTTATCCCAAATATTTGAAAAAAAGGCATGCTCCAAAGGGGGGTTTTGAAAGATCCTAGCCGTATTCATATTAAAAATATTTAACGTAATAATAATGCTAAGCTTGCGATAAACGACGTGAAGTCACTAGCGTGTTTGCAGATCGACTGCGCGAATCGTGTAGTGAATGGCCGAAATAATGCAGTCCATAATAGCCGTCTCGCTACCATACAGTTGTGGCGCGCAGTGGTAGGAGTGAAATAAATAAAATGTGTACGTTTTGACATCTCAACAAAGATGAAGAAGAATATGGAAGTCTTTGTACGTGTGTTACATTCACCGTTCTACACATTACTGACAACCACACTACTCAAATTTTATAACTTACATATATGTATAAAATTTGAGAAGTGTGGTTATACGTCGCTATAAACGTTACTTCATGTATGAGTTTGCGGCAGTATCTATGATTGATTTTAGCGGAGACCCTTTTGAGTTTGTAGGATCTATAGCGAATTAATTAACATACGGGGAGATGCCTGAAAACATGATTTTCAGGCGATTTAGTTTTTATGCCGCTTACAATTTAAGACAACATTTTGGATATACCCAAAATGTTGTAAAAATATAAAAAAATTAATAACACGGACCGTTCGAACATTAGATCACGTATCGATGGATTTGAATGTAGATTACAGGAATATTTATTTTAACAATTAATTGAAGATTTGGAAATTTGAAAACGAAAAATAACGAAGTATTACCAAGTTATAGAGTGTAAGGTATAGGAGGACTTCAAATACCCCTATCAGGTCTGTGTAGGTTAATATCGGCATTCCCGAGTGGCCAAGATGACCAAAGCGCAGATTCGCTGACTAAAAATAGAGCTTAGGTACCAAGAGAGGTCGCTTCATGTCAAGTTCAATGCTGAATTCGCGGAAAATAACTCGAAAGCACATACCGTATATCATTATATTACATGGCAAATAAGCGGGAATCTAAAAATAGAAAGCCATTACACCCACCATGATGGCACGGTATCGAAGAATATCGGGATTATGAACTTGACGAACAAAGCTTTTAAGCTTCTTAAGAAAGCTCAGAGAACTTGATGGATGTTTATTTTGGATATCTCAAACATACATTGATGAAGAAGAATATGGAAGCCTGGGTGTTAACAGGGATTGAGATCTGTCATGGACTGGCTTAGCCCTGTAAATGACTAAACCTTCATATTCTTCGTCATCTAGATACATAGCGCTCACTCTTTTTAAGAACGTTAAATTTCAAAAAACTTGATTTTTCAGGAGATCGTTTTTAAAGTTTAAAAATATAATGAAATGTATTAAAAAGGAACAAGCCACTGATTGAACTTTTTACTGTGCAACAGATCTTTTTAGATAAAACCTGAATGATTTTTTTCTATTTGAAATTTAAGTATATTTAAAAAAAATAATTAAATAAATTAACCTTGTCTTCAAAATGCAAAAAACAACACTTTTTGCCCCGTAGCAGGTAAATATTGAGTTAAAAATATGCCGCTTTTGCTGGGATATAGTACATTTTCTGGACATTTCGAAAACACGCACAACTGAAAATTGACGATTTTTGATGTATGTATGTTGAAAGGAGTGAGCGATATATTTGATATACAGGCGTCGTGGCGTAGTTGGGTAGACGCCCCACTGCGAAGCTGGCCAATTACAAAATATATTCAAGAAAGATTTATATTCAATTGGTCTTGTCATTTGTGACGTATTTTTCAGATTTACCTTCCTATCCTACCTGCAGACATATCTTTACTATCCTACCTGCAGACAAGCCTCAAAAAGTAGAGGCTTTGCGGGTTATTCCTTTAAGACTTATTAAAAATCCATTAAGACATATTACTCTAATATTAATTTAATATTATGCGAAGCGTAAGGTAAAAACTTTGGCTTCGTGTAAGCAACCAAGACAGTACTGTATCAATACGATGCAGTGCCCTATGCACCATTGAGTGCGAATAAGGGTTAGGAGAAGAGTATTGTAAACATGACAATCTTTGATAACCACAGATGTTCTGTATATTTATACAGTACAGCAAAACTTCGATATAACGGACCTCTATTGAACGAACTTCTAGAATAACGAACAAAATAAATATTAAACGCTTTTTCGTTATTTTAAAAACTTGCTTACAAAATGAAAACCCAGTAAACTTCAAAAATGCAAACAAAACTTCGCAACGGGTGTCCTAAAACAAAAAAATAGAAGACAAGACTGTAATAGTAGAGGCTTTGCAGGTTATTCCTTTAAAAGATTGTAAGTTGAGTTTCAAAATGTATTTTTTTAACTATTTTCGAACCGTGGTAATACCATTTTACACTCAAACGCTTTACGCTGCGAAAAATAAATAACACAACACACATTCTCTAAAGGCTGAGCAATATTCTGCAGACGAAAAAAAAATTGGTGGACGCAAATGAAAAAAAAAATTTATGTCATTAAATAATAAAAAGTATTTATGGCAGGGCCGGGTCGTCTTTATGGACAAATAATATGTGGGAAGGGGACCCGAGTTAGGAAAACATCGTTTGTAAATGTCCCGCATATCAAGTTATTGCCAAACTAGGACAAAGAATATTTACTAAGCCTCCACGAAATGTCCCTTGACCTAGAAAACTCATTTGAATTTAAGTAAACTGGACGATATACATATTTTTATTATTATTTATGTGTACTCCCGATTTAGAGCACGACTTTATTATAAAATATACAAAAATATATGCATAAAATGTGTCTAAAATAAATATAAGCCACTTATTGAACTTTTAACTGTGCAACAGATCTTTTTAGGTAAAATCTGAATGTTTTTTCTGCATTTAAAATATAATAATAAATAAAACCCTTATCCGCACCCCAATGGTGCAGAGGGCACTGCGTCATATATACGCAGTGTTATCTGGATCGTTTACAAATGAAGGAAAGGTGATCAGCCCTCCGCTTCAGGTACCAGTCCAGGGTAGTATTGAATAAATATGACAGTGAAAATATCACTTATATTTATTTTACCCCCCTCGGGAATCGAACCCGGGACCTCCAGAACGGTAGCCGAGTGTGCTGACCATTACACTACGGAGGCGGACAAAATATATGTAATAAAATGTATTCAAAATAAATAAAAGCCACTTATTGAACTTTTAACTGTGCAACAGATCTTTTTAGGTAAAACCTGAATGTTTTTTCTGCATTTAAAAAATATTTAGTACATTTAAAAAAACAAAAATTTTTCTTCAAAATGCAAAAACAAGACTTTCTGCCCTGTAGCGGGAACATATTTAGTTAAAAATATGCCGCCCTTGCTGGGATATAGTACATTTTCTGGGTATTCCTAAAACATGCACAGCTGAAAATTGTCGATTTTTGGTATATGACGTTGTTGAAAGGAGTCAGCAAAATGTCAATGATCTTATTTTGTTTTATTTATTTAAAAAAAATTATCTAGGCACGTGCCCATGCTGAATTAATTGCTGCGGTGAGCCATTGTAAATTTCGGTACAATAAGTTAATGATAAATTGGCAGTAAAATGTTTGTTAATTATACTGGCCGCGGAGTGAGCTCGTATCCGCGGAGGAAGCTAATTGAATTCCTTCAGTGGCCCTCTGGAATGGATGGTAATTAACTTGGAATGTAAATTGGAAAATTCCATTCCAACTAGTTCGTTTGTCGCGAGAAAAACCGTGAAAAATGCTGTGTATTCCTTTTTAGTTGTACCCGGCCACGCGTTGCTCTCATTCGGTCGGGTTGAAAAGAGAAAAGAGAAATATATATATATATATATATATATATATATATATATATATATATATATATATATATATATATATATATATATATATATATATATATATATATATATATATATATATATATATATATATATATATATATATATATATATATATATATATATATATATATATATATATATATATATATATATATATATATATATATATATATATATATATATATATATATATATATATATATATATATATATATATATATATATATATATATATATATATATATATATATATATATATATATATATACTTATATACTATTTTTTGACATCTCAACATAGATAAAAAAGGATATGGAAGGGCATTTACGGGGCTTACGATCATCATAGGCTAGTTTAAGTGATCACTTTACGCACGTGTAACATTCACTAATTCTACCCATGAATGACAACCACACTACTCCAATTCTTGGAAATTCTATATATATGATCCAATTTCTAAACATTGTACTTGAATCACCAGAACTTCACTGGAGACATCCATCTATTGGTGAGATGAAAGAAACTTTTTATTGATCAGAAACTCATATGTTTGTATGTGAGGTCCAAATCCTGAATTAAAATCACATACACGCCAGAAACGCCAGAAAATATCCTTTTAATTTTATTATTTTAGCTTATAATTTGACCAGATAATTCATTAACAACATTTTGAGTGTGCCCAAATACTTGTTCACAAATCTGGATTATCTCCAATTGAAGGAGTTATTATTGGTTTAGTAATTCCTATGATTGGCGACAATCCAGATTTGTGAACATTTGTGAAGTATTTGGACACTCTGAAAATGTTGTTGATAAGGCAGGTAAAATTTGTTTGTTTTGTGGTAAAATCTATCCACTTTTAATTTAAGTTTTACTAAGTAATTACTATTATATAATTAAATATATTGTGATACGTGTTTCCATTCGGTCCGCATCATTTGCACGGTGTTTAAAAATGACGATTTTAAGCATCAGTGGTATTTACCAAGTAAAACATACATTAAAATTGGAACGATAGAAGATAAAAGTACTACGCGTGTGGTCATTTAAATGAACATCATGGACATACTTGGATTTATGTTTTTTTTACTGTACATCTATTTTTGTTATATGAGCCTATAATATTATAATGGTAGTGCATCGTAAAACGAAACACTCGAAGAGAAGCTAAATGAAGTATGATTTACGCAAGCCCTAGCTTCAACGACAGTACGAAGCTAGTGTTGGGATAAATCGAATGAATACGATAATCGAATGATGATAGTCCGGATATCGAAAAATATATTAAATATCCGGATTCGGGCGTTATTCGGATTGCCGTATTATTTCAAGAAAATACCATAATCTGACAACAAATATACATATCTTAATATTGAGGAAATTATTATATATGTATATATATATATGCTTGTATTGTATATATATATATATATGCTTGTCTAACTTGAAAGGAAGTAAAGTAATACTAAAAACAATTTAAATTGTAAAACTTGTTGACAAACTATTCATCACGCCGCTTCCAGCAAGGATAGGCAGAGAGAATAGGATGCCACACCACACTGTCTTTGCTAACATTCTTTGCATCGTCCAATACATCCATCTCGTCATACGTATCAACCGATTATTCCGACTCTTTGCCTGACCACTTTTAAGTATTTGAAATACTTTCTCAAGCAAAGTTTTCCTCGGTCATTCTCTGGTTCTATTTCCAACCAAATTCGCCACATACATTTGTTTTATTCACTCATTTGTTCAAACCATTTCAATTTCCTTTTATCTTATCAATAATTTATTTTATCGATAATGCTCTTATCTCAGCCTTGCATTATTTAATTACCTCACTATTTCAACATATGTCATACATCGTTGTGCCGCACATTTGTCGTAGAGATCGTATTTCGTCTGCGATAAGTCTACTTTTATCCTTATTTTGCCAATCCCATGTTTCGCTTCCTTTCATTTAAAATAACTCCATTGTGAACTGCGAGATAAGCTTTAGTTTTAGGAAATGCAAAAATATGAAAATAACGATTGATTAACATGTATTTGGTTAAGAAAATTAGAAGTAACGAATGATCATTCGATTATGCAAATTATAACATTAGTTGATTATTTAAATTTGATTAATCACATCACTAATTGGAGTCCCCGAAGGCAACTAGTTCGCATATAAATCAAAATTGATTTTATATTATTGTGGACATCAAATAGTCGTTACAGAAGGTTTATGTCCTCTGCGTGGGTGCTGTATCCTTCGAAATTAGGATAAAGGTATTTGAAATCAGGAAGAGAATTATTCCTTGAATAATACAGACCTACACACAAATAAAAGGAATATATCGCTCACTCCTTTTAAGAACGTCATAAATAAAAAACTTGATTTTTCAGGAGAACGTTTTTAAAGTTTAAAAATGTAATACAATGTATTAGAAATTAATATCAAACCACTTATTGAACTTTTTACTGTCAATAGAACTTTTTAGGTAAAACCTGGAGGTTTTTTCTCCATTTGAAAAATATTAAGTATATTTAAAAAAATAATTAAAAAATACATTTTCTTTAAAATGCAAAAACAACACTTTTTATTAAGTTAAAAATATGTCGCTTTTGCTGGGATAAAGTACATTTTCTGGGCATTCCAAAAACATGCACAACTGAAAATTGACGATTTTTGATCTATGACGTTCTTGAAAGGAGTGAGCGATATATAACATATATTTATAAGTTTCGAAATTTGAGTAGTGTGGTTGTCAATCATGGATAGAATAGTGAATTTTACTCGTGTATTATCAGTTAAACCACAGCCTTTGACAGGTTGCAAGCCTTAAAAATACCAAAACATCTAAATTGTGATGTCAATATGAATAACTTCGAATTGGAGGAATTCCAAAATAGTGAACCATGATTTGGTTACACTCAAAATATTTTGAATAAAATTACTGGTCAAATCATAAGTTTAATGAAAACTGAAAGTCATGTTTTCAGGCGTCTCTTAGTATTTGAAATAATTCAGAATTGAGATTCTTAAATACATTTCATAAGGGTCTCTGCCAAAATAAAAGGTTTACCCAACTCAACCATAGATAGTATCGAGAACTAACATGTGTTTAAAATCTTGAGAGTCAAACCGTTTCAGCAAACCAAGGATTTGGAAAAGCATGTTGATTTAAATATATCAATAAAACACTTGTTGAGGGTCATTTCGGCATTCACCTTGTGGCAAGAAATGATTAAGTTATTTAATAAAAAAAAACTGAAGTTTATATTCGAACCCGTAGATGAAAGCATCCGAAGCTAGTCGTAATAATATAATACTCAATTGGTAAAAAACAAGTATTTTATTTGAATTCAATAAAAACACTAGTTTTGGGAACTGCTGATGGTTTCATCAACAAGTAAAATTACATAACTGTTTGCATTTTCACCTGTTGATCCGAGCATCTGTTGTTATAGAAACTAGTGTTAACATTGCCATATTTAAAAGTGGTTTGAAACAAGTGTTTAATTTTTATATTTAAATCATATTTTCTCAAAAGCAGACGTCGTATGGCTAGTTACAATACTACTTCTTCAAACCATTATCCGCACCCTACCGTGCATAGGGCACTGTATCAACATAATACAATCAACATAAAAGAAAGATGACCATCCTTTTGTTTCAAGTACCAGTCCAGGGTAATATTGAATAAATATTGCAGTAAAAAAATCAATGAATTTATTTGATCCCCCCCTTGGAATCGAACCCGTGATCTCCAGCACGGTAGTCGGGCGTGCTGACAATGACGGAGAAGGACTATGCTTAATACAATTCTATAAACAATATTACTGATACTCGTATGTAGAAAAAATAATAACAATTAAAATAGAAAATGCAATCATGTTCTAAAATTTTAAAGTACAAACAAGTATAGAGTCTATGTAATATTTTTTAAAAATAAAACACAGATTTTTTGAGTCTACTAAATTGTATTTTTAAAAAAAATACATAAAAATTAGTATTGTGACAATTGTTTCGACTAGTTATGTCATTTTCAAACGAATGCATTCATACATAAATTAACATGGAGTTCTACAAAATAAACGCCAAATCAATAAATAAATATATAAGCATTGAGTCACTCAAATGAATAAATAAATAAAAAATAATGGAAAATTGTGTATGGTTCAATTTATTTTTCACTCAAATTCTTTAAAAGGGTAGCTAGAGTTTAAACGCCTGAAATTTAAAGATAAGTTATTTCATTTCCCTTTACGTTAAAGTAGAGTACAAACAACATGGCCACATTTCGTCTAAACGCGAAAGAACCATTTTAAATGAGATCGCGTACTGTAAAAAGCGACAATTCCATTATTTAAAACGCCTTTGTTTAGTGTAAATTGAACCTAGCAAGGCGGCGAGACTGAAAATTTCCCTTAATCTTGTTTAGAAAAAGCTGGCGAAAATTGAGTTTATTCGTTGCTGTATATCTTTGTTATCAATACACAATTTGTATTGAGAACATTACATGGCAGTGCACAACGGAGTCCTGGTTCCAACTCAAATGTATGGAAGTGAAACATGGAGTTGGCAAAAGAAGGATGAAAGTAGACTGAATGCAGTCGAAATGCGATCTCTCAGAAGAATGTGCGACACAACGATGTATGATAGATGTGCGAATAGTGAAATAAGGAAGGAATGCAAAGCTGAGATAAGCATTATCGATAAAATTAAGAAAGGTGTGTTGAGATGGTTTGGACATGTAGAACGAATGAGTGAGGAAAGAACGGTTAAATAAATTTATGAGGCGAATGTTAGTGGGAAAAGAAACAGAGGAAGACCGAGAAAAACATGGCACTATCAGGTATGCCAAATACTTGAAAGTGGTCAGGTTAGGAGTCGTAACAATCGGCGGGTATGTATGAGGAGATGCATGAACGTGGAAGAGGCGAAGAATGTTTGCAAGGACAGAGTGGTGTGGCGCTCTATTCTCTCTGCCTACCCCTGCGGGGAAGCGGCGTGATGGTTAGTTAGTTAGTTACATTACATAATTTTATTGAGGGCATTTGTTATATTGTTATCAATGTACAATTTTCTCACAGGAATGCAACCATTTTGTCCGATTTTTTACTATAACTGTCCGCTCTTTATTAAGCAAAAACTCTTTAATTTGTATGTGAGGTCCGAATCCGGGATTTTAATCATATACACGAGAAACGCTGGAATACATCCTTTTCATTTCATTATTTAAGCTTATAATTTGATCAGTTAATTTATTTACAACATTTTGAGTATATCCAAATACATCAATACAAATCTGGATTATCTTCAATTCCTTATAGGAGTTACATTTCAGATTATTTTATGCCATCTCAACATAGATGAAGAAGAATATGGAAGTCTGGGCATACTTCAATACGGGGCTTACGACTGTCAGCCTATGATAGGACCACACGTGAAATTAAACGTTATATATGTGAGATTTATGTTTTCTTTCTTTTCATTTAACCAATCTTATCCACACCAACCCGTGGTTGAGTATCGTTAGTATTATACCATGTGTAAACACACGCACACATATAAATAAATATATATATATATATATATATATATATATATATATATATATATATATATATATATATATATATATATATATATATATATATATATATATATAATAATGTAGGTATATACATATATATAAAAGTACTTTCACGAAGTTCTAGTTCTTTAAATGCCAAAGTAAAACAAATTCAAAATCTCCAAATGAGATTTCAGCTCCGTAAAGGTCGTCCTTCGACGTGTCGAAGAATAAAATAAATATTGGTACGTTCCGTGATATATTAGCAATATGAAAAGAAAGGCCCGTCTAAAAATGACAGAATCGTTTCAGCTCCAGGCATACAGCGTGTTATAAATCCGTCACGTTTGTGTGCCTAAAAACGGCCCAAATACGAAATATGTCATTCCATATTTACATATGTCTCTGTTAAGGGAATTTAAATGTCACAAAATGGGTTCCCAGTGTCTTCAAATGTCTTGCAAACGCTAACTTTGAATGAGATTAATTATCTTTTCCATACAATTTCCCGAAAATTTAACCTTAATAATGCTCAAAACATTTTCAAATACTTGTTCACAAATCTGGGTTTCTTCACTAAGAACCAATTTTAATTTGTTGACATCTTAACATGTATCAAGAAGAATATGGAAATCTGGGCATTTACAGAGCTTACGACTTGTCATAAGCTGGTTGAGTGATCATTTTACAAACGTGTAACATGCATGATTGACAACCAGACTACGAATAAAGGATCTTGCATATAAATAAAATGGTCTCTGCTAAAATAAAGTTTACTCAAATTCACTATAGATACTGCCGTTAACTCGCACATGAAGCGATGTATGAATCATATAACATATATCGCTCACTCCTTTCAAGAACGTCATAAATAAAAAAAACTTGATTTTTCAGGAGAACGTTTTTAAAGTTTAAAAATATTACACAATGTATTAAGAATAAATATAAAGCCATTTATTGAACTTTGTACAGTGCAACATATCTTTTTAGGTAAAACCAGAATGTTTTTTTCTGCATTTGAAAAATATTTAGTTTATTTAAAAGAAAAATTGAACATTACTCTTTCTTCAAAATGCAAAAACGAAATTTTCTGCCCTGTAGCGGGTAAATATTAAAAATATGCCTCTTTTGCTGGGATTTAGTACATTTTCTGGGCGTTCCGAAAACATGCATAACTGAAAACTGACGATTTTTTATTTATGACGTTCTTGAAAGGAGTGAGCGATATATAAGTTACAAAATTCAGGTAGTGTGGTTGTCGATCATGGGTACAAATCGTGTATGTTACACGTGTATAAAGTATAATATTAATTTAAACCAGTACATGATAGGCCGAAAGTCCTGTAAATACCCAGACTTTTGACAGAAATATTGATTGTAATCTAAATGTGATCTCTCAGACGAAAATGCGGAAAAACGATGTATGATACTTATTTAAATATGATATAAGATACACTCTTCTAGTGGAACGGAAGGGCTTGACGAGAGTCAACAGTCCAGCTTCTTCTAAGGAGTTTTACGTATTGAGATGTCAAATATATTATATTTTTCATATCCCAACAACTGCGATCTTTCAAATACTCTTCTTTGGAGTATGTGTAATTTTTAGATTTTCTAAATGAGGAAGGTGGAAAGAACAGGAGTCGATGAAAGAAACGAGTTCAGCAATGTGTTGCAGCATTCTAGTAAGGTCGGGGACAGGTGGCCTATTAGGGACATGCACACGGCCCGTCTGGTGTCCCTTATAAGGGCTTGCTGGTGAATCACTCTTGTTGATACTCGGAGTCGCCAGGGAATTACTTTCTGGTGTTAGATATCGGAACGTATCCTATAATATTAAATATATATATATATATATATATATATATATATATATATATATATATATATATATATATATATATATATATATATATATATATATATATATATATATAAATATATATATAATATTTTTGGACTAAGCATAGATGGAGTTGAATAAAATTACATATTCTTCATTCATTGCATTAAAAAAATGAAGTAGTGAGGAAAAAACAAACAAGAAAAACGAATATTTTAATAAATTAATTAAAAAAGGGTACACTTAAGGGCAATTAAAATATTTATTAAGTAATCAGAAATCCTAAAACTGACTAAATATTTGAACAAAAGAATGGCTTTTCAAAGTGATTCAAAACGGGTATTAAATTAAAACTACGTCAAGTAAGCAACAAATCAAAAGCCAAAAACAGACAAAATATTCGAAAATCTTAAAAAATGGACAAGAATTCAAATAAACTAGGAAGTCAAACAATTATAAAATTTAGTAACGAATCGAAAGTTCGAAACCGAAAAAACAAATTTTAAAACAGGCTACTAGGCCTACCCCAAGCAGGAGTAGAAGAAGAAGAAAAAGTGAAGGGTTTGTGGAAATAGTAACTGGATGTCAAGTTATTTTTTGACATCTCATAAAGATGAAGAAGAATATGGAAGAGTGGGTATTTACGGGCTGACGACAGTCATAGCCTGAATAAAAAATAAATAATAAAAAGTAAATAGTGTAAAGTGACCACTTTACACACGTGTAACATTCACCAATTCTTCCCATTATTGACAACAAACTACTCAAAATCTCAAGTTCTATATATATGAACCAATTTTTAAACATTTTTCTTGAATCACTAGAACTTCACAAGAGACATCTATTAGTGAGATGAAAAGTAGCTTTTTATTGAGCATCTTCATCTTTGATTAATAATAAAAAAACCCTTACCGCACCCCAATGGTGCATAAGGCACTGCTTCATATAAACGCAGTGTTATCTCGATCGTTTACACATGAAGGAAAGGTGATCAGCCCTCCACTTCAGGTACCAGTCCAGTGTAAAATTGAATAAATATTAGAGTGAAAAAATCACTTATATTTATTAAACCCCCCTGGGAATCGAACCCGGGACCTCCAGAACGGTAGCCGAGCATGCTGACATTACACTACGAAGGCGGACAAAATCATCTTTCATCTTTGATTAGATATCAAAAATAATATGAAAAATGACTGCTATAATTGGAGATAATACAGATTTGTGAACAAGTATTTGAACACACTCAAAACGTTTTGAATGTAAAGTGTTGTGAAATATTTAAGTATTTAATTATATTACAAGGCACGTTGCGAGAGACAGAATAATAAATTAATATCAAATTGAAATTAACATTAATAAGCTTTACGAAGGCTGCTAAAACATTTCTCGGTTAAAGTTTAATTACTTTAGTCAGAAAGAAATCTAATTTACAGACTTTCAAATCCCCCGAGGAATTTTATTCAAATGTGAGTAAATAATGTTACATAAATAAATGAAATTTTTCGATAAAGGGGGTTGATTGATGAAATGTCTAAACATAATTAAAGAAAATTGAATTAAATTGCTAATATTCGAAGCAATTGATGGACACTAATTGACTTGTAAACTTTAAAGCAGTGGTTCTTAACCGGAGCACTGGAGCTCGATGAGCTCGTTGCAAGCGCTCGACTGAATTTAGATTATTTTGGATGAATTTTGGAAACTTGGTGTGGAGAAACAAACACATGAGAATAGAAAGTAAAATAAAAATATACAAAACATGTGTTCGACCAATAGCCACTTATGGGATTGAGGCAAGAGCAGATACTTCCAGAACAAAATCTCGACTTCGAACCTTTCATTATATTCTTACACTTTAAAAACGGTCTCCTGAAAAATCAAGTTTTTTGATATATGACGTTGTTGAAAGGAGTGAGCGATGTGTGCATAATCGATAACATATGATATTTTCGGATCAAAATACGATTTTTTTGGCATTAAAAGTTCTCGTTTATTCGTATGTCAGAGGATATATATAATTACTTTGACCCAGTTGAGAACAGACGGGCAAAGGGCAGACGTGGAAAAAATATTATTATACGAATATAGAGGTGTTTAAGAACCGATAAGCAATAAGTTATAACACCCTCTATGTTTGCGATGCCTTCCACCCCCGAGGAGGGTTAAATAAATATGACCTACATAGTCCAATTCCAGGATGATTCACAATAATAAAAATAATAAATATAGCCAATTTATATAGCGCCGAATGAGTACATAGGCCAAATGTAGTCTGAATGGGATCTCTCAAAATAATTTGGCAAACTCACTTTTTATCCATATTTTTTATTTGACATATCGCTCTCTCCTTTCAAGAACGTCATAAATAAAAAAACTTGATTTTTCAGAAGAACGTTTTAAATGTTTAAAAATATAACACAATGTATTAAAAATCAATATCAAGCCACTTATTGAATTTTTTACTGTACAACAGATCTTTTTATGTAAAACCTGAAGGTTTTTTCTCCATTTGAAAAATATTTAGTATATTTAAGAAAATAATTTAAACAATATCTTTTCTTCAAAACGCAAAAACAATACTTTCTGCCCTGTAGCGGGTAAATATTAAGTTAAAATATGCCTCTTTTGCTAGGATATAGAACATTTTCTGGGCGTTCCGAAAACATGCAAAACTGAAAATTGACGATTTTTGATTTATGACGTTTTTGATATCAGCATAGATTTTTATTTATGTTTATTTAAAAAAAAAAAAATAGCAAACATTTATTTAAAGAACAATTTTAAGCATATTAAAAATATTTTTTGCAGAGACCCACCAAGCCACGTTGTTTGTCTTGTCGGTGGAGTGGTTTTTGTACATACATTTTTATTTTTAAATTGTTTTTATCCATTTTAACCTAATAAATAACCAAAAACGAGAGAGAAAATTAAGAATATAAACTATTTTACAATTTTCATAGCAGAAACACTTGATCATTTACCCATTCCTTTATTTTGCCTTTGTTCCATATTTTATTTTGACCTCTAACATCCGGCGGCAACAAATTAAAAATGTTTGGAATTATATATTGCAAAGTTCGACTTCCATATCTATAAATGATTCTTGGGACTATCAAACCTTCATTGTGTGTAAATCGTGTATCATGGTTGTGTACAAGAAGATTTTGATATTTTTGTCCAGTTTGTTGTTCAACGATGATAATCATCTACGATATTCCACGTAAATATTCCAGATGAAGAACGATATGGAGGTCTGGGCATTTTTGAGAATTACAACCATCATAGGCTGGTTGGTTTAAGTGATCACTTTACACAAGTGTAACATTCACCAATTTTTCTCATGATTGACAAACTATATTGACATGTAAAAATAACTCCTATGTAGAGAAAATCCTGATTTGCGAACAAGTATTTAGGAACACTCAAAATATTGTAAATAAAATAACTAGTCAAATTATAAACTAATAATAAAATAATAATAAAACCCCTTTCCGCACCCCAATGGTGCATAGGGCACTGCTTCATATAAACGCAGTGTTATCTCGATCGTTTTACACATGAAGGAAAGGTGATCAGCCCTCCGCTTCAGGTACCAGTCCAGGGTAATATTGAATAAATATGACAGTGAAAAAATCACTTATATTTATTTTACCCCCCTTGGGAATCGAACCCGGGACCTCTAGAACGGTAGCCGAGCGTGCTGACCATTACACTACGGAGGCGGACAGATTATAAACTATGTACATAAAAAAATTAAATAATGTTGGATCATGCATACAAATAAAAAAGTATCGGCTGTTGTGAACTCATATGTTCTATGTCATGAGATTGATCATATAACTAGGAGTTCTAAAAAAATAAGTGTGGTTGTCAATCATGAGTAGAATGGCGAAGGTTGCAAGTGTGTAAAGTGATCACTCGAGAAGCCTATGACGTCGATCATAAGCCCCGTTAATATCAAGACATCCATATTCTTCTTCATCTTTATTGAGATGTCAAAAACATATTAAAAAAAATATTAGCTGGGTCAAATAACTGTAGCCGACAAACACAGTTTTCATCCAAACCTGAAACAGTTTTTCAGCGAACCTGAAAATGAAATTCGGAGTCGATTGTAGTGGGCGTCCTTGCAAACTGTCAGCAAAGCACCGCCGTCTATAAATAACCTCCCTCCCATAAAACGTCCATACACCCGCGCCACATTCGGCCGGCTTAGGGGACAAAAAACCCCCGAAGGTGTCCATCCCCTAAACCTCGAAACTAAGCGTTGACCCAAGAAAAACTTATCGCTTCAAACACCACCGCCAGTATTATTATTGGATCGAAAATCATTTCAATACCAGCTGTTTCGCAAACAATTCGTGGATTCGTGAGTTGAAAACATTATTAAAAAAATGGTATAGAACGACCAAAAACTTTAGGGCTGACACTATTTTGAGCGTGTCCAAATCATTTAATCATCGGCGCTTTAAAAAATATGATTTTCTATTTTTAATAATCTTTTCTTGACCAGATATTTTATTCACATTAATTTGAGTATCTTCTAATCATTGACGCATTGAAAAATTGATGTTTAATTTGCATTAATCTTTTATTTTTAACAGTTATTTTACTCGCAATAATTTAAGTATATTTAAATCATGGACGCATTAAAACAAGATGTTTTATTTGCATTAAACTTTTTTTGTTAACAATTATTTTATTTACAATGTTTTGTCAACTCATTGAGTTATTTATATTGATATCTCAACATAGACGAAGAGTATATATACATATTTTTCATTAATTAGGATGATGACAATATGTCTTTTGTTGCAGAAATCTTTTAAGGATATCGTTTTCAATTATAAAACCTTAGAATTTTTTTAGTATTTTTTTATAAAAGTAAAACTTAATTAAATGATTTAAGTATGAAAAGCATCGGGTTTTTGCAAAAAGAACGGAACATCGTCACAAAGAATTAATGCAGCCCAGTGATCTAATATAATTGCTGTTTTTCGCTAGCCGTACAGAAATAATATTAAAAAATCTTGAACATAAAACTGGTTTTCAAAGAATGTGGAGATCCGGGCGAAAAATGTGAGTGAACGGAAAAATTGTAGAAGAGAAAGATGATTTCTTATGCTTGGGTAAGGTATTTAATATAAATTTAATATTGATATTGAAAGGAAATTAATTTATTTTTGAAAATAATTTACTTATAATAATTATAATTAACAAAAATAATTGTAAAACGAACTCCCTCTCAAAACACAAGTACCTACTTTATTAGAGAAGTAGAAACGTTATATTTTCAATATTTTGCATATTTACCAACTATTTTTTATATTTAAATATGTATTTTGTAAAAAATAATTATTGCAATAAAAAAAAACAGTTGTAGCAAATAAAAGCCTAACAGCGAAAGCTAATTTGCCATTGCACAATTGGGTCCTGTGTGTGGAACCAACCCTATTGTGTGGAAGTGAAGCAAAGACTTAGCAAAAGTAGGATGAAAGTAGACTGAATGCAGTCGAAATGCGATTTCTTAGATCATTTTGAGGCAAAACGATGCATGGTAGATGTTCGATTGGTGAAATGAGGAAAGAATGCAAGAGTGAGATAAGTTTTAAGGATAGAATTAAGAAAGGGTGTTGAGATGATTCGGTCGTGTGGAGCGAATAAGTGAGGAAAGAACGGCAACATAGATTTATGAGGCGAATGCAGTAGAGAATAAGAGCGGAGGAAGACCTGTAAAAGTTACCCAGAAAATCAGGAAAGAATTATTACACAGCCTCTAGACATCTTTAGTGATTTGTAAATATCTTAAGTAAAAACGGGTTGAATGTGAATATATATCTCATCAAAGATGGAGTAGAATATGGAAGTGTGGGCATTTACGGGGCTGACGACCGTCATAGGCTGGTTTAAGTGATCACTTTACACACGTGTAACATTCGCCAATTCTACCCATCATTGACAACCACATTACTCACATTCTTGGAAGTTCTTTATATATGAGCCAATTTTGAAACATTGTTCGTGAATCACTAGAACTTCACGAGAGACATCTATTGGTGAGATGTCAAAAAATAATATGAAAATAACTCCCGTAATTGGAGATAATCCAGATTTTGTGAACAAGTATTTGGACACACTCAAAATGTTGTGAATATTTGTTATTATGTTAAATTTTTTCTGTTTAAAAAAAAAAAAAAAAAAAAATGGTCAGCGCGCTCGGCTACCGTTCTGGAGGTCCCAGGTTCGATTCCTAGAGGGGGGTCAAATAAATACAAGTATTTTTTTCACTGTAGTATTTATTCAATACTACCCTGGACTGGTACCTGAAGCGGAGAGCTGATCACCTTTCCTTCACGTGTAAAACGATCAAGATAACATTGCGTTTATATGATGCAGTGCCCTATGCACCATTGGGGTGCGGATAAGGGTTTTATTATAATTATTTTTTTTTTAATAAAAAAAAAGATACAATAAGCATTTGTAAGTAAAAAATGGTAATAATGAATTGGTTCAAAAACAAAGAAACCTTTCTACCATATAAATATATATATATTTTTAATCAGGAGTTACACTTGGATTGCTTGAGTCTGGCCAGTGTCTGTACAGGACGGATTATTCAGTTTTTTGGACACGTTGAGCGTGGCGATGAAGATAACCTGGAACGACTGGTTGCGATCAGTAGCCTTGTGGGGAAGAGAGGGAGAGGAAGATCCCCACTCGATGGACCGATCAAGTTAAGGCAGCAGCAGGCACCTCAGTGGTTGGAGACGCTACGTGCAGCGCAGTCAAGGGATAACTGGAGAAGAGTCATTGCTTCGATAAGGGTCACAATCTTTAGTAATGAGGAGTAAGATGGACAGAGAAGAATTTTAGTTGACTTTTTTACACGATTTCGCGTGAAACGTATCCATCCACCGTGTAAATGGAGAGTTCAGTGAAGTTCAGAAAAAAGTGAATTATCGATTTTCTTTTCAGTAGAAAGAAATGAATGCTTCAATTCATCAGGAAAAACGTTCTTAGTACTGTATTACACATAGATAAACATTTTGTTGGTAAATTAAAAATCTTCATCGCTTAGCGTGTTATTTCCAACCAATTTACGATACAAAAATAAAATCGTATACTTTGAATTTTATAAAAGCGAGTTCGGCTTGTTAATACAAAATATTGATTGTAGAATATGGGTGTCGGTGAAAAATTAACCGACTTCATTCCTTTGAGTGGTTTTTTAGGATCTGTAGGCCGTAGAAGAGCCAGATCGTATGTACATTAGGCTGGGGCGTTTTAAGTTATTTGGATTTCTTAAGGGAATAACGATAAAACGATGCTAAATACTCCGTAAGAAACGCACGAATTCATTCTCATAACTCTATCTACTCCCAGATTAATATCAAAGTTTAACAATGTTTGTGATTTTCGAGGTAAGTAGAAGTTTGGATTCCAACAATAAAACATGACTTTTTTTATACATCCATAGGTAATGATTTCAGACCTGTGTTTGGGTGTTTAAGGGGTGGGTGGGTCAAGTCGAGGAACACCAGCATACGTGGAAGCATTTCCCGTACACGTTTTTAGTGTGGTCAGACAAATATAAAAAAAATATGTTGTGTTAATATGTTTGAAGAAGTACATAATATTTTTATGAATGTCATTTTGGCAAATTTTATATCTTTTAAAATAAATGTTTTAAAATAAACTCTCACTATTATATATCAACTTTTTCTAAGGACCTTTAGAACAATTTGAAATATAAAAAAATAACTTTTTGAGCCTTACTGCAATAATTCAACTACAAAACAAGAAAATTCATATTTAAAAGTCTGTTTTTATTTACATACATATATATATGATAATATGCGACGCGTTTCGCCTTATAAAGACATTATCAAACACTCGAGCGGAGAGTTTGATAACGAAACGCGTCACATATTATCATATGTTTGTAAATAAAAGTAGAATTCAATCCAATAACCGCGTTTAATTTTGGATATATTACCCAACAATTCAAAATGGAATTCTACTAACTGTCTGCAGTTACAATAAATAATTTAAAAGTCGATCTGTAGGCAAAAGATGTAATCCAATGTTTATTAAATTTTGAATGTGTAGTAAAAGCATCATTTGGCACCTTTTCCTTTCAGTGCCGGATAAAAAAACGTCAATTTTTTTCTCCATACAAGCGTGGCCAGCCTAATGTACATACAAACGTATACGTAGGTCTTTCTTCGCGTTCACGGCTCACTGAAGATTTCATGCCGACTGATACTTTGTTACTGAAAGCTTTTCAGAATACAGACTGCTGAATGATGCACTGAAGCGCGATGAAAGACGATCAATTTCCTAACTTAGAACTTAATAAAAAATACATATATTGAAAATCGAAATACCTACAGTCGATATTTGAAGCATTCAATTTTTGATTTTCCATTTTATAACTAAAAATAACTAACTGCTAATTAATCACGCGCATCACACTGCTTCTCCGCAGGGGAAGGCAGATAGAAAAGAACATTACACCAATCTGTCTAAGCAAATAATCTTTGCCACTTCCACGTTCATGTGAAAGTAGCGAATACCACATACTTGAACACACCAAGTTTTCCTCGGTCTTCCTCTGCTTCTTTTACCAACAACATTCGCCTCGTAGATTTTTTGTACCATTTTTTCTTCACTCATTTGAATCGCATTATTATAATTTTTTAATTAAATATAGTCGCGAAAAATATATTAATTTAATTCACTAACTAGACATTTCTACTTTTAACATATCTTAATATTGGTAACTCTGTTCTTCCCAATAAAGAAACTAAACTCTTGTGCTTAGAGAGGGACTTAAACTGTTTGTTTGTTGTTTATTTTTTATACTTATTAAAGATATAATAGTTTTTTTAATGCTAATGATATTTATGTAACTTCCGAAATTTGAGTAGTGTGGTTGTTAATCATGAGTAGAATGATGAAAATTACACGTGTATAAAGTGACCTGTTGACCATAGATCCCAGACTTTCATCTTTTTCGTCTATGTCGAGATATCAATGAGTCAGTATTTGTGGTAGAAAACATCTGTTTTCTACCACTTGAGTTATATTTATTTTGTTATAACGACTAGTTTCGGAAGCTATGCTTTCATCTTCAAGTCTGAATATAAACACTTTATTTTTATGTCTGCCTCCGTAGTGTAATGGTCAGCACGCTCGGCTACCATTCTGGAGGTCCCGGGTTCGATTCCCAAGGGGGGTAAAATAAATATAAGTGATTTTTTTCACTGTCATATGTATTCAATATTACCCTGGACTGGTACCTGAAGCGGAGGGCTGATCACCATTCCTTCATGTGTAAACGATCAAGATAACACTGCGTTTATATGACGCAGTGCCCTATGCACCATTGGGGTGCGGATAAGGGTTTTATTATTTTTATTATTTAGAACTAAAGATGGAAGCATAGCTTCCAAAACTTGTCGTTATAACAAAATAAGTATTACTCTTTAACGATTTCATCATGTCTTACCACAAAGTGAATGCCGAAACAATAAATAAAATTATTTTTTGACATTTCATCAAAGATGAAGAACAATATGGAAATCTGGGCATTTACGGGGCTGACGACCGTCATAGGCTGGTTTAAGTGATCACTTTACACACGTGTAACATTCACTAATTTTTCCCATTGTTGACAACCACACCACTGAAATTCTTGGAAGTTCTATATATATATGAACCAATTTTGAAACATCATTGTTGAATCACTATAACTTCACTAGAGACAACTATTGGTGAGATAAAAAGAAGCTTTTTATTGAGCAGAAACTCTTTTATTAGTATGCGAGGTCCGAATCCTGGATTATAATCACACACATGAGAAACGCCAGAAAATATCATTTTCATTTTTATTATTTATTTAAGCTTATAATTTGACCAGATAATTTATTTACAACATTTTGAGTGCTGACCATTAAAAATGTTGTAAATAAATAAAATATCCTTTTTGTGTAATCGCAATGGATGAGAAAATACGTTAAGATATTTTTTTTTAATTATTAACAATAAAAGGTTTGTTAAAACATTTAGAAACAGGAGGAATTTGTGGAAGTTAAAATAAACCCTTAATTAATGATACAACCATGACTGAAAGTTTTCCCTTTTATATCTAGGTTCAAATTTGACAAAAAACTGGGCCACCCTTAGCGCAGCCCTACCGCCCATCCTACTGTTCGCGAGTACAATTTCTGAATTTTAAGTTAGTTTTCGCATACCCTGTTTGCTGTTTGGAAATGGTGTTGTTAGTATGGAAACACGCGTCGTACAAACACGAAATAAAAAGTTGTAAAACGTAAAGTAGCAAAAACAAAAATTGGTATTTTTTTTGCGGAGTTTATAAAAACTAGAGAACTAACTATCATGCCGCTTTCCCTCAGGGGTGGGCAGAAAGAATAGAACGCCACTCTGTCTGTTTTTTGACATCTCATCAAAGATGAAGAAGAATATGGAAGTCTGGGTATTTACGGGGCTGACGACTGTCATAGGCTGGTTTCAGTGATCACTTTACACACGTGTAACATTCACCAATTCTACCCATTATTGACAACTACACTAATTAAATTCTAGGAAGTTCTATATATATGAACCAATTTTGAAACATTGTTCTTGAATTCTTGAATCCCTAGTACTTCACTAGAGACATCTATTGGTGAGATGAAAAGAAGCTTTTTATTGAGCAGAAACTCTTTTATTAGTATGTGAGGTCCGAATCCTGGATTATAATCACACACACGAGAAATGCCAGAAAAGGCCTATATCCAGCAGTGGAGGACAAGAGGCTAAAGAAGACGAAGAAGAAGAAACGGTGTAAGTCGGTTTTTTGGTGCCAGTAGGTACTGACGTCAGCAACTGACCTAACGTAAATCCCGCCTTAGTTTTAAAAAGCTTACGATTTCGTGTTAAACTTGTAACAATTTATTTCAAAGTTTTTTGCACAAAGGACTTGAGAAATCTCGTGGTTCACCAGGACGCTGTTTACAGAAGAGGCCCATAAATCTGCGAGCCTAAACTGTCACAGATCTCTCTCAGGCTCCGCGGGGGGTCGCGCGGGCAGGGGGGCGCAGGGGGGAGGACGGATCGGGGACGCATTTGTCTCGGCATTAGCGAGGGGGTTGAAATATAGCGACTGTCCCCGCGAGGGTACGCCAGGATGACCGGGACTGAAGAGTGACGTGAGGGATGACGTGAGATGAAATGGCCAGAGGCGGTCGGTGGCTGAAATTGTAGGTAGCGCGCCTCACCCCAACGACTGCGAAATACAAAACAGTATCTTCCAAATTTTTACTTTGAATTTTTTTATATGTTTACGGCGGGTATGTATGAGGAGATGCATTGATGTAGAAGAGGCGAAAAATAAGATCTATTATTTATTTCTTGGTTTGGTGTTTGATTTGTAGAGCTCCATTTCGATTTATGTGTGAATGCATTCGTTTGAAAATGCAATAACTAGGCGAAACAATTCACGATACTTATTTTTAAGGGTTTTTTAAAAAATAAAATACAATTTAGTAGACTCAAAAAATCTGTGAAAAATGAATTGTTAAATCAAACGAAGATTTTTTGGGTATACTTAGTTGTATTAATTTTAAATCAAACACAGATTTTGTGAGTCTACTAAATTGTATTTTATTAACAAAAAACACATAAAAAATTATATTGTGACAATTGTTTCGCCTTGTTAGGGCATTATCAAACGAATGTGAAGATCAAATCGACTACGGTCCTTATGTAGCTATACAATTCTATGTGACAGTTTTAACATGTGCAGTAATAATTTATGGGAGACAACAGTCGCTAATGGGAGATGTAGGTATGTACCCTTATATTTGTTTTCTGGGAAGGGAAGAATTTAGAAACAAATATAAGGGTACATACCTACATCTCCCATTAGCGACTGTTGTCTCCCATAAATTATTACTGCACATGTTAAAACTGTCACATAGAATTGTATAGCTACATAAGGACCGTAGTCGATTTGATCTTCACATTCGTTTGATAATGCCCTAACAAGGCGAAACAATTGTCACAATATAATTTTTTATGTGTTTTTTGTTAATAAAATACAATTTAGTAGACTCAAAAAATCTGTGTTTGATTTAAAATTAATACATAAATTAAAATGGAGTTCTACAAATTAAACGCCAAGTCAATAAATACTTAGTTGTATTTTATTGTTAAAAAACACATAAAAATTAATATTGTGGTAATAATAAATACGGTGTTTGAAAATGATGCGGAATGCAGCGAAACATGTGTCACAGTAGATTTTGAGAAATAGTGGCATTTACTAAGTAAAACTTAAATAAAAAAATGCCGAATCAATTAATGAAATAATATTATTTTAATTTGTAATCATGTATATGATAAAATAAGTAAAAATATCTATGCAGATTGAGGCAATTTGAAAGAAAATAATAATGTAACTACTACTACTACCATCACGCCGTTTCCCCGCAGGGGTAGACAGAGAGGATGGAACGCCACACTCTTCCGTCCTGAAATACGCTCCTCGCCTCCTTCACATTCATACATCTACTCATACATCGCTCACTCCTTTCAAGAACGTCATAAATAAAAACAATTGATTTTCAGGAGAACGTTTTTAAAGTTTAAAAATATAATAAAATGTACTTAATATAAATATCAAGACACTTATTGAACTTTTTACTGTGCAACAGATCTTTTTTAGGTAAAACCTGAAGGTTTTTTCTCCATTTGAAAAATATTTAGCATATTTAAAAAAAATAATTAAACAATACCTTTTCTTCAAAATGCAAAAACAACACTTTCTGCCCTATAGCGAGTAAATATTAAGTAAAAAATATGCCGCTTTTGCTGGGATACAGTACATTTTTTGGGCATTCTGAAAACATGCACAACTGAAAACTGACGATTTTTGATTTATGACGTTCTTGAAAGGAGTGAGCGACATGCCCTCCGATAATAATAATAATGTTAACATAACAAATATAAGAAAATGTTATTTACCATTCCATTAGTAAATCTGTGTCAATAATCCCTACTCCGAATATCGGCATGGTCACTTATACCACCCCGCTAAGGGGAGGTCGTGTGAGGGTAGGATTTGGTGGGATGGACAGCAGTTTTACGACGCGAATTATCGGTATTTTCTCGTACAATATTTTTAAGACACATTCCATATTCTCTTATTTATGTTACTTATTTTTGGATTTTATAGCCAAGTAGCTAAAGGCAACAATAAAACATAAAAGGAGACGCAATCAATTATTGGCAGTGTACAAATTATTGGCGAAACGTCAATTATCGGCAATGCGAAATAAGAAGAGTTTTATATTCCGTTTTTAGTAAAAGTGTGAATTTTGCATTTATATTAAAAACAGCGTTGCTAAAGAAAAATTGTTTTGCATATGCTGCTTTGAATTATGACATAACGTTGCATTTTAAATCGCGCATGTTTTTGTTCATCTAAAAAATGAAAAAATGTCGTTTGTTCAAAATCTTAAATATTTTTTTCATCGATTTCTTTGTAATTCTTACAAAACGTTGCATTCAAAAACGCTCGTATTTTTATCTTTATAAATGAAAATGTTACAGATATCAGGTAATTCCTATTTTTATTTTTATAAAATGGGTACTAACCGCAATGACAGCGCCATTTGTTTAAAATAACAGCAGCCCAGCAAGATTGGTCATTGCTCATGGTGGACAGCGTGCTTCTAGACAGTTGCTAAAATACATATTGTGTATTTACTAGCATTATGAAATGAAACTCTTATATAAGAAATGTGGTTTTATTTTCTTCTTTCTTTTCCATTTAACCACACTGAGACATAGTATCGTACAGCTGGGTAAAGCTAGAAAATAACTATGTATTTTGTAGCATGTTTTAAAAAACAGTTGAAAGAAAAAATCGCCGAAAAAAAAGGTTGGAATTACTCAATAAATTTATTGCATATATAACATTTAAAACAATCAGTATAAAATGATAAAAAATACAACTGAAATATTATGTAACATACTGTGATAGAAAATTGAATGATGGAGTGCCATTATCTGAATTACATTATTTAAAAGTAATATTTAGTATGTTTTTAATAGATTTATATTATCCACTGACACTTCGTGATGGAATTGCATTTTTAATTTATTATTAGATTAAAACCAATATTTTTAGCTTTTCCACTTTTTTATTTGACCAGCGACCGTCTGATGATGTCGGTAACGACGAAACCCGGTCGCTGATCAAATAAAAAAGTGGAAAAGCTAAAAATATTGGTTTTAATCTAATAATAAATTATTTAGTATGTATTTCGGAGAGTTTTATTGTAGAACCTTAGAGTGAAATATTACCCCTTTGGATACAACACACCTGAGGGGTGAAAAGAGCCATTAACAAGAGGGAAAAAAAGAATTATTACCTACCTCTACAAAAGACTATGTTGATAGTATAAACCTAAATGCTAAATTATTTTTTAACATTATTTTTCAATTGATAAAAATCAAAATACGATTTTTGATATCATTATATTAATCATATTATTTTTTGACATCTCATCAAAGATGAAGAAGAATATGGAAGTCTGGGCATTTACGGGGCTGACGACCGTCATAGGCTGGTTTAAGTGATCACTTTACACACGTGTAACATTCACTAATTTTTCCCATTGTTGACAACCACACTACTCAAATTCTTGGAAGTTCTGTACATATGAACCAATTTAGAAACCTTGTTCTTGAATCACTAGAACTTCACTAGAGACATCTATTGGTGAGATGTAAAGAAGCTTTTTACTAGGCAGAAACTCTTATATTAGTATGTGAGGTCTGAATCCTGGATTATAATCACACACATGAGAAACGCCAGAAAATACAATAATGTTGTAAATTATATTAATCTATTTTCTGATGGTTGTTTTGCTTTTGTGACATTATTAACTTATAGCTGGTCTAGATGCCAAGTGAATGGGGCAGTAAAAAAAAGGTGATATTTGGTTTTATCGTGAAACCATCGTAGATACACAATACATATTTTAAAATGTTAACTCATATGATCTAGGATCCGACAAAAAGTGAAGGAGGCACTGTCATATCGCTCACTCCTTTCAAGAACGTTATATAAAAAAAATCTTAAATTTTCAGTTGTGCATGTTTTCGAAAAGCCCAGAAAATGTACTTTATCCCAGCAAAAGCGGCATATTTTTAACTTAATATTTATCTGCCCTTTGGCAGAAAATGTTATTTTTGCATTTTGAAAAAAAAGGTATTGTCCACTAAACAATACATTTTTTTATTCTTTTATTATTTATGTATTTATTCAAGTGGTTTCGGATCCGGTGACAAGCGAAGGGGGCACTGTTAAAAGAAAATAGTTGACTTTACCTTATAGGCATTTTATTTATTGTTTCGGCATTAACTTTGTGGTAAGACATGTTACAATGATTAAAGAAAACACTTCGTTTTTTACCACTTGAGTTTTATTATAGACTACATGTTTCAGAAGTTAAACTTCCATCATTCAGGTCTGCATAATAACTAAAATATAAAATGAATGATGGAAGTTTAACTTCTGAAACATGTAGTCTATAATAAAACTCAAGTGGTACAAAACGATGTGTTTTCTTTAATCATTTTATTACCTTATAGGCGTCTTTGAAATTATATATTTTAAAATGTTTACTCATATGAATTTGAATCCAATGACGAGTGAAGGGGGCACTGTAATGTGTGAACAGTTGATGTTATCGTTAAGACATCGTAGATGTTTAATATTTTCAAACGTTTATTGATAAAGTTTGGATCCGGTGACAAGTGAAGGGGGCACCGAAACATGTGAACACTTTGAAGCGGGCACTGTAGCATGTGAGCAGATGATCCTACCTTGTTGGCATCGTAGATGTTAAATATTTTGAAATGTTTATTCTTGTGGTTTTGGATGCGGTGTAGAGTGAAGGGGGCACTGTAACATGTGAACACTTTGAAGAGGGCGCTGCAACATGTGAACAGTTTGAAGGGGGCACTGTAACATGTGAACAGTTTGAAGGGGGCGCTGTAACATGTGAACAGCTGATCCTACCTTGTAGGCGTCGGGTATGTTGACAGGCTCTCCGCTCTCGGCGACGTAGCCGACTATCCCGGTCCCCCACGGGACCCTGATCTCCTCCTTCCTTTCCATCTCCCGCAGGGTGGATCGGGGACACACGTCGAACAACTTGGACACCAGACACCTGGAACAAAATTCAGGATACAGAATTCATCTCGATAGTAAAATCCTTCTTCTAACCCTTATCCGCACCCAATGGTGCATAGGACACTGCATCGTATAGAAGCAGTCTTAACTGGATCATTAAATACAGAAAGGAAAGGTGATCAGCCTTCCGCTTCAGGTACCAGTTCAGGGTCATATTAAAAAAATATTAGACTGAAAAATCACAAATATTTATTTTGACACTCTTGGGAATCGAACCCGGGACCTCCAGCATGGTAGCCTAGCGTACTAATCACTACACTATGGAGGTGAAGGAATAGTAAAATAGGGCGCCGATTATCCGAGGAGTCTGATTAAAGCACAGTTAAAAGGCTGGTAAAAGAAATGCGATCCCTCAAAAGGAATGCATGAACGTCGAAGAGGCGAAGATTGTTTGCAAAGACAGATTGGTATGGCGTTCTATTCTCTCTGCCTGGGGGGAAGCGGCGGGATGGTTAGTAAGTAAGTTAAATTAGGTTGTTTATTGAAAAAATATTTTTATTTATAACTTAACATAGATGAAGAAGAAAGTGGAAGTTTGAGTATTTACAGGACTTACAACATGCCAGAGGCTGGTTAAGGTGTTAACATTATGCACGAGTCACATTCAAAATTCTACCAATGATTGATAACAGCACTACTCAGATTTCGTATATTATCTTAATGCTTCGTAAAATGATTCGGAAAGCATCGAAACACGTGTCAGTATAGATTTGAAGAAAAAGTGGTATTTACCAAATATTTTTTTTATTAGAAATAAAATACAGTGAAACCTCTATCTATCGTTTCACGAATAATCGTTTTCCCGGATGTGTCGTTTATTTATTCTACCCCAAATTAAATTCGTACAAAAATAGACCGCATCGATCGTTTCTATCTACCGTTTGACCGCATTCATCGTTTGAATTATGCTACATATTTGGTATAATTTGTGTGATTATTTTAACATTCTTTTTAATATTCTCAATTTGTTACATTCGACGACAATATTTCAACGTGTGGAACAGACTATCAAAAGCTTGTGTGATGGATACAGCAGAAGAAGTCTGAAGATCTTTGGGTTCTGTTCAATTCTGTATTTTTTTAAAAATAAATACATTTATTTACATCTAAAACTTGTATTCTTAAAATTTCAACCTACCAATGGTTATGCGATTGGGAGGAAGGTAATTTTTCCTCGATTGTATGTCATTGTGTATTATTATTTTTTGACATCTCATCAAAGATGAAGAAGAATATGGAAGTCTGGGCATTTACGGGGCTGACGACCGTCATGGGCTGGTTTAAGTGATCACTTTTCACACGTGTAACATTCACCAATTCTACCCATTATTGACAACCACACAACTCAAATTCTTGGAAGTTCTGTATATATGAACCAATTTAGAAACCTTGTTCTTGAATCACTAGAACTTCACTACAGACATCTATTGGTGAGATGTAAAGAAGCTTTTTGTGAAGCAGAAACTCTTATACATATCTTACTCCTTGTGTATTGACTTCTTTATCCCGCATTCGTAGTTTATTTCAATAGGTCCCTTTAAAAATATAGGTAGAGGTTTCACTCTATCTTACTACGCGAAAAGAATTTTAGGTGGCAGGGGAACATGAGAAACGATACTCCTTTAAACAACTACTTTCAAGTAAGATTAATTCGGGAAAATGAAAAATGGGCCCAGCGCAGCAACGCGTTTCCAATTATAACAATTAATTAAAATAATAAAAGGCTTGCCTTGACGCCCCTTAGCTATTCGTCAAACGTCCGTTGTCGCCAGGGCCGTCTCGGCGACCGCGGTTTGGTGGGCTTTGCGATAGTCGGAGGAGGAGGAGTGAAATAGCTTAAAGAACACAGAGGAAAATAGCGAGTGTATTTGGTTAGAATTTTCACTAAAAAATTATATGAAGTTATAGTAATTTTAACTTTTAAATATTAATTTTTTTAACTTTTAAATATTAAGGAAGAAAAGACTATGAAAATTATGAGTTAGCCTAAGCAGGGTCATGGTGAGATTCAAGAACAGAGAAAATTAGCGAGTGTTTTTGCTTAGAATTATCACTCATAAAAAAACATGAAATTAAAGTATTTAAATTACTTTTATTTCATGTTAAATTAAAGAGTATAATAATAATAATAATAAAACCATTATCCGCACCCCAATGGTGCATAGGGCACTGCTTCATATGAACACAGTGTTATCTTGATCGTTTTTACACACGAAGGAAAGGTGATCAGCCCTCCGCTTCAGGTACCAGTCCAGGGTAATATTGAATAAATATTACAGTGAAAAAATCACTTATATTTATTTGACCCCCCTGGGAATCGAACCCGGGACCTCCAGAACGGTAGCCGAGCGTGCTGACCATTACACTACGGAGACGGACAAAAGTAGGAATAGGCTACGAAACTTATAAGTTAGCCTTAGTGGGCTTAGCCTAGGCCATGATAAGACTCAATAACACAGAGGAAATAAGCAAGTGGTTTTGCTTAGATTTACTAACGAATTTAATAAAATTATAGTAACTTAAATCCACGCAAGTATTAATTGGCTAGGAAACTTACGAGGCAGCCTAAGAAGGGCCATGATGAGCGGTGTTGAATAAGCCGAAGCCAGATTTCAAAGTCATTATTTTTTTTCATATTTTAAGCAAAAGTGGTATTTAAAAAGTAATATTAAGATGACATATGGATATGGTCTTCTTTCATATAAAAATGACACTTATGATATTGATAAGTGTCACAATATATTTTAAGAAAGAGTGGTAATCTGGTGACAGTTAAATTGAATATATATATAAACATAGAATCTTCTTTCATATAAAAATGGTAGATGTTTTATCTCAAGTTTAGATACTTATGATACTAATATCGCTCCTTTCAAGAACGTCATAAATCAAAAAACTTGATTTTTCAGGAGAACGTTTTTAAAGTTTAAAAATATAATACAATGTATTAAAAATAAATATCAAGCCACTTACTGAACTTTTTACTGTGCAACAGATATTTTTAAGTAAAACCTGAAGGTTTTTTCTCCATTTGAAAAATATTTAGTATATTTAAAAAATAATTAAACAATACGTTTTCTTCAAAATGCAAAAACAACACTTTCTGCCCTGTACCGGGTAAATATTAAGTTAAAAATATGCCTCTTTTGCTGGGATATAGTACATTTTCTGGGCATTTGGAAAACATACACAACTGAAAATTGACGATTTTTGATTTATGACGTTCTTGAAAAGAGTGAGCGATATGTCATCCATAGGGTTAGTGTTCCAGTGTCTGATAAAATAAAAAAATAAAAAATAGTCAAATTTTTGACTTGGCTTCACATGCGGTGTTTAAAAATGACGCGGAATGCATCGAAATATGTATCACAACAGATTTTTAAAAAATACTGATAATTAACTAACCCAATAACTAACATTCACGCCACTTGCCCGTAGGTGTACGCAGAGAATAAAGAACGCCTAACTTTTCTGTCTTAACAAACATTTTTCGTCTTTCCACAATTATGCATCTCATCATACATACTCGCAGATCATTTCGACATCTGAGCCGACCGCTTTAAGATATTGTTTTACATAAAAACGATAGATGTTCCATCTTGAATTGAGACACCTATGGCATTGATATGTCATCCGTAGGGTGAATAATCCAGTGTCTGATATATAGAATAAATAATAACAAATTGTTCAAAGAGCCAGGGAGTAAGGAAATAAGAGGAGAGCGATAAGTCCTTGTCGCGCACTAATAACGTGACGTCTCGTCAACGAATGGACGGATAGTGGAACCAGATCCGGCCCTGCGCCGCCACATGACAGAGATACTAATTTATCAAGCGGGGATGATAGTACGAGGAATTCGGTTACTCCGCGGCGAAGAAATACACCCCGCAAGTGGAAAAGTTATAATTCGGTCGCTTCTTGAATAAGGGGCGGTCTGGTGTCGAATTTCTGGGGGAGGAAACGTGGCATCGGGTGACTTCAAGCCCGTTAAAAAAAACTTTAATTGGCTTAGCAATATAAGAAGATAAATTTTATCTTATTTACTATCTTATTTTTACTATGTCAATATCCCTGTGAACGAATCTGGGTTTCTCCATTCAGGAGTTAATTTTAAATTTTGATCATATATTTTGATATTTTTTTAATTTATTAAATATGGATACAAAAGTATTTTTTGTAATTTTAATTAATTTTCTGAACATTTCTACTTTTACAATCTTAAAATCAATAATGCAGTTCTATCCAATAAAGAGACCAAGCTCTTGTGCTTGGAGAGGGTATATATATATATATATATATATATATATATATATATATATATTATATATATATATATATATATATATATATATATATATATATATATATATATATATATATATATATAATATATATATATATATATATATATATATATATATATATATATATATATATATATATATATATATATATATATATATATATAAATATATAAATATATATATATATATATATATATATATATATATATATATATATATATATATATATATATATATATATATATATATATATATATATATATATATATATATATATATATATATATATATATATATATATATATATATATATATATATATATATATATATATTATATATATATATTTATATATATATATATATATATATATATATACACTATTGACCTTTATCCACACCCGATGGTGCATAGGGCACTGCATTATTCGTTCGCTTGTTTATTTGATCGTTAAATGTATAAAGCCAAGGACATGCGCTTCAGCTACCAGGCCAGAGAAGCATTTAATAAACGTTACAGTGAAAAACTCCTTATTTATCGAACGCGAGACATAGAGTACGGTAGCCAAATGTGCCGACTACTACACTATGGTAGTGAACACACACACACACACGCAATTAATCTTCGCCACTTCCACATTCATGCATGTTATCATACATACACGGCGATTATTCCTCCTCGACTCCTGACTTGACTACTTCCAACAGATTTTTCACTTCGAATTGGAGGTCATATATATATATATGTATGTATATATATTTTTATCTACATATATATATATATATATATATATATATATATATATATATTTATATATATATATATATATATATATATATATATATATATATATATATATATATATATATATATATATATATATATATATATATATAATAAATATAAAATAAAACCCTTATCCGCACCCCAATGGTGCATAGGGCACTGTGTCATATAAACGCAGTGTTATCTCGATCGTTTTACACATGAAGGAAGGGTGATCAGCCCTCGGCTTCAGGTACCAGTCCATGGTAATATTGAATAAATATTACAGTGATAAAATCACTTATATTTATTTTACCCCCCTTGGGAATCGAACCCGGGACCTCCAGAACGGTAGCCGAGCGTGCTGACCATTACACTACGGAGGCGGACAAGATATATATTTGTATATATATATATATATATATATATATATATATATATATATATATATATATATATATATATATATATATATAAATATATATATATATATATATATATATATATATATATATATATATATAAATATATATATATATATATATATATATATATATATATATATATATATATATATATATATATATATATATATATATATATATATATATATATATATATATATATATATATATATATATATATAGAACTTCCAGAACATCTGTGGATTATCCTCAGTAAATAAATACGATGCTATTTTGTTTCAAAGCCTGTTTTGATTACAGTGAATACATCCCATTCTACTCATGGTTGACAACAATACAAATAGTCATCTTAAATTTATTTGTATTTATATTTATATATATATATATATATATATATATATATATATATATATATATATATATATATATATATATATATATATATATATATATATATATATATATATATATATATATATATATAGAACTTCCAGAACATCTGTGGATTATCCTCAGTAAATAAATACGATGCTATTTTGTTTCAAAGCCTGTTTTGATTACAGTGAATACATCCCATTCTACTCATGGTTGACAACAATACAAATAGTCATCTTAAATTTATTCGTATTTATATTTATATTTACATATATATATATATATATATATATATATATATATATATATATATATATATATATATATATATATATATATATATATATATATATATATATATATATATTATATATATATATATATATATATATATATATATATATATATATATATATATATATATATATATATATATTTATATATATATATATATATATATATATATATATATATATATATATATATATATATATATATATATATATATATATATATATATATATATATATATATATATATATATATATATATATATATATATATATATATATATTATATATATATATATATATATAGAACTTCCAGAACATCTGTGGATTATCCTCAGTAAATAAATACGATGCTATTTTGTTTCAAAGCCTGTTTTGATTACAGTGAATACATCCCTGGAATAAGTTGTACAAGATAATGGTGATTGTGATTATATTCCCATTAGGGGAGCCTACGCGGATAATCTCGCCGGTGCGCCGTAATTAGGTCCTGAAAAACATTTCCAATATAACTTTGATCCCAGACGGGGGTGTAGTGTGCCGCTAAAGATGACGATAGTGAACGGTTTCATTTCCCTAGCGTAGGTACTAGGAACCTACCCATTTCTGTCGAATTTATATTTATTTATTAATAGATTTATATTATCCACTGACACTTCGTGATGGAATTGCATTTTTAATTTATTATTAGATTAAAACCAATATTTTTAGCTTTTCCACTTTTTTATTTGACCAGCGACCGGGTTTCGTCGTTACCGACATCATCAGACTGGTCTGATGATGTCGGTAACGGTCTGATGATGTCGGTAACGACGAAACCCGGTCGCTGGTCAAATAAAAAAGTGGAAAAGCTAAAAATATTGGTTTTAATCTAATAATAAAAAAAAAATATTTATTATTTTTTGACATCTCATCAAAGATGAAGAAGAATATGGAAGTCTGAGCATTTACGGGGCTGACGACTGTCATAGGCTGGTTTAAGTGATCACTTTACACAGTGTAACATTCATCCATTCTACCCATTATTGGCAACCACTCTACTCATAAGTTCTATATATATGAACCAATTTTGAAATATCATTCTTGAATCATTAGAACTTCACAAGAGACATCTATTGGTGAGATGAAAACACTAAGAAAAGACTTATTCTTCTTCATCTTTGCTGAGATGTCGAAAAATAATATGAAGATTATGTCTTGTGAATGCGAATCACTATGGTAAATATATTTTCGTAAAATAAGGAAAAAATATCATGATTCATATAATTTATACTAATAATGTTTGCTCTTTACATCGGATGTCTAAATAATAACAATTTTTCTGAATTTTCCAATCACCTACTAGAAAATACTCACAAATTTGATAAAAATAAAGGACTAATATATTACACAGATGACTTAAATTAGATTACTTAGAAATATTATAAAAAAAAAACTAATTTATAGTAATTTAAAACTACTAAATACATACATAAGTAAACGGTTTTTCTAAAAGTCCGTTATTAAATATGTTTCCAATCACTCAACATCCCCTGATCCCTTTTGACTGTGACTGCTAATCAACACAAAAAATAAAGCCACTAGAGATCTACCCAAGCATTTTTGCCTAGCGGCTAAAATAATATGGATTTTGTTAAGTAGATAGTGTTTTAGTATTAATCAGCCTTAAAAAAAGCGGTTAGCTTCGACACCGGCAGATATTCAAATATTCAAAGTGATTTTAAAACAAAATTGCTGCAAAAATGCTTTCAATAAACAGTATACAACTAAATTTGACTGTATTCTGACGAGTGAGTTGCAGAAAGGTAAACAAAAAATCATAAACAACACAAATAGACATTCCATCCGGCAAACGTCCTAGCCGGGGGTTGAACCCTGGATAACGAGACCCGAGGGGATGGATCGCGTGATGGTGGACCATTATTCCACCGGGGGAAGTCGGACCGGCCTCCGATCGTTAGCGTTTGGAGAATTTCCAAAACTAAGTGGAAATTTTTCACGTCCGAAGGAGAAAAAGTATCGTTGGGATAGATTAATGACCACGCATGCTGAGATTGAATCTACCTCCTCTTTCTAAAACAAATACAAGGTTAATAAATACAAACTGTGCAAATACGAGGTTTCTCGGTTACATATATTTATTTTTAATTAAAGTTTCACTCGGTAAATACCACTATGTCTTAAAATCTATTGTGACATATCGCTCACTCCTTTCAAGAACGCCATAAATCAAAAATCGTCAATTTTCAGTTGCGCATGTTTTCGGAATGTCCATAAAATGTTCTATATCCCAGCAAAAGAGGCATATTTTTAACTTAATATTTACCCGCTACAGGGCAGAAAATATTGTTATTACATTTTGAATATAATGTATTGTTTTTTTTTTTTAAATATACTTATATTTTACAATGAAGAAAAAACCTTCAGTTTTCACCTTAAAAGATCTGTTGCACAGTAAAAAGTTCAATAAGTGGCTTGATATTTATTTTTAATACATTGTATAATATTTTTAAACTTTAAAAACGTTCTCCTGAAAAATCAAGTTTTTTGATTTATGACGTTCTTGAAAGGAGTGAGCGATATGTCAAAATCGTCAATTTTCAGTTGTGCATGTTTTCGGAATGCCCAGAAAATGTACTATATCCACAAATGCCACAAAATATCTGCGAAAAACATTAAAGAAAAAAGTAATTTTTTTATTTTTAATTTATGTTTTACCCACTATTTCTTACAATCTACTGTGTATTCAACAGGCACCGTGGACAGGCGCCGTGGCATAGTTGGGTAGACGCTCGACTGCGAAACTGGCGTCGCGTGTTTGATTCCCGCCAATTTCAAAATGAATTCAAGAAAGATTTATTTTCAATTGGTCTGGGTGTTTGTGATGTATTTTTCACATTTACCTTCCCTATCCTTACTATCCTACCCGCAGACAAGCATCTAAAATACACGCTTGGCGGGTTATTCCTTAAAAGAATCATTTTTGATATTGTAAAAGTGAATTGATCGGATTTCAGTGTTTTAATTTTACTTTATTAAATATCTTCCTCTTTGCTCCGAGTGAACATATATTTTTATTAAGAAGTTTACTTGATTTATTAAACACTGGGAGCATCGCTTCGAATGAATTCTTTGTTTCGAAGTTGCATCACTCATAAATAAATAACTTATATAATACGATCCCAGACGAGCAGAAATGGAGCTTAAAACAAGCGGGGGAAACAAAAACAAATCAAAGGAAACAATAGAAACTACTAGAGAGAAAAAAGGTAGGATAGATCGGGATTAAATAGGAATCGAAAAGGAATAAAAGTGAGAAGTAACCGGAACGTTTAGTAACAAATGAACCATTTTTTTTGAAAGAGAAAAAGTTGTGTTTTCACTATTTACAAAAACACTTAAAAACTATTTCTAAGCGGCTGATTATTAGAAATAGGTATTAAATGGTGGTAGAGTGGGTTCGAGAAAATCTAACATAAAAGTCCGCAACACTAACCACGAGACCACAACCCGACACTAACTAACCAACTCAAATAAAAAAAGACATGTTCTCAGGATTAGCAAGTGCGTTAGTCGTTAAGTTGGCAAACCATAGTCTGTGCGCGCGATGTATACTGAAGTTTTCACACCAGATTTTCAACATAGCTTTGAATTATGAGTACTACTTTAAATACGTTTTTGAAAAATCTGACCTTTTTCATAAAATACCATACAATATCCCTATTGTTTTGTAAAACATATAATTTGCTTCGTAAAACGTAGAAATTGAAGTGAAAAACCTGAATACCCTGAAGCAAAGTTCAAAGCCCGAACTGAATATGGACATTAAGGAAGATATGAAATGAATTACACATCTCGCTAGAATCGACTAGACGAATGATCTTTCGTAATATCTGAAAGGGCAAAAACGAATAATATGTCCCGAGATCGCCCGTCGCAGCCAGAAGGCGACTCGAATAACAAACGATCTACAGACGGACTCGTTAATTAATAGTGGCGCACTTAATTTTGCCATATTTAACCCTTTGCCTACCAGGACTTTGTGGTTGCTACGCTAGAAATACCGCGATTCAAACACAAATCAATAAAAAAATATAATACGTTCGATAATTTATAAACACCATGTGTGTATATATATATATATATATATATATATATATATATATATATATATATATATATATATACACATGGTGTTATATAATTAAAATTATTAAAACCCTTATCCGCACCCCAATGGTGCATAGGGCACTGCTTCATATAAATGCAGTGTAATCTTGATTGTTTTCGCATAAAGGAAAGGTACCAGTCCAAGGTAATATTGAATAAATATTACAGTGAAAAAATCACTTATATTTATTTGATCCCCCCTGGGAATCGAACCCGGGACCTCCAGAATGGTAGCCGAGCGTGCTGACCATTACACTACGGAGGCGGATATATATATATATATATATATATATATATATATATATATATATATATATATATATATATATATATATATATATATATATATATATATATATATATATATATATATATATATATATACACATACAGACATAAGCACCCAGTCTTCCATATTCTTCTTCATCGATGTAAAGTGGAGACACCCAGATTTGTGAACAAGTATTGGAATGAACACTAAATCTTGCGAATGATTCATTGAATTATATTTCATTACATATGATATTAAGTTGTTCATCAATCAAAAAATATTACTTGCCAAAGTAACGATATGGGTATATAAAAAATAAAACAAAATCTTATTTTTCGCAGTATTAAACATTCTGTTGAGACGTTTTCATCCGGAAAATATTGAGAAATATTGTTTGTCGAGTAAGGTCTAGAAGGGTAATTTTGTGTCGAATTTGTCGAGTGATAATAAATTGGAAATATCCCCCAAGAATCACTTCTTATCGATAGCGCCCTTCAATGACCCGAGAAATTGGAAAGCCGATTTACTTTGAAATTGCATGTTAAGTAAGCGACGAGGATGGGTTAATTCACGTTACTGTCGAATAAATGGGATGGAAAACTAGCAGTCTTCCTCTTCTTCTTCATTGAAAGTTGTCCCACCGCATTCCCGGATCTGATACAGAAGCATCTAGACTTCCTGACAGACCCTGTCTTGCGATGGATTTATTTGTTTTTGTTTTATGTACTATGTTGCGAAAATTATAGATTTTTTTTTTATCACAATTGTATCCCAATTTGCTGTGAATTTATATTTGAAAGCTTTCAATTTCCTTGTCACTGTTATTTTTGATAAATACAAGTTTGTAAATACATAACTAAATTTTTAAGAAGTGCCCCAGTGAAGGCAGTGAAAGGGATTATTAGTTAGTTAATTCAGTTAGTCAGCTATATCCGTTTTCGACCCGACGTTGGCCGGCACACAGACGTCTCTACAAACCCGACGATGAGTAAAAATATTCCGCAAACGCCATGGCACAGTTCAGTGTCCGTCTGCTGTGCTGGTCGGGGTTGTGATGGCGTCTGTGTACCGGCCAACGTCGGATTGGAATCGGATCTAGCTGACAAACTGAACTAAGGAACTACTAATCCCTTTCACTGCCTACACTGGGGCACTTCTAGAAACTTGGTGGTGGTTTTCTAAATTTATATTTATTGGCAGTGACAGGGACATTGAAAGCTTCTTCTTCTTCTATATTATGAGCCCTCTAACCTCCACTATCAGCGTTGCTGCTTGCAGCCAGTTTTTACCGTCCACAGCGACAATATCGTCAGACCAATTTGGCTGTCCAAACTTAAAACACAGTAAATAACTTTTTTTGCATTTTTGGACTAAGTAGATTCTATTTAGTCCAAAAATGCAAAAAAAAAACATAAAAAAATGTCCCTTACTATTTTAACTTTGGACAGCCGATCTCTTTTGGGATCTTCTGACACCTCTTTTTATTTAAAAATACAGCTTTGTTTCACATTTTTCTCTTCGTAAAAAAAGCTTTTGCTGTATGGTCTGTCAGGAACTGTAGATGCTTCTGTTTCAGATCCAGGAATGAGGTAAGGAGCTTTCAACGCTGTACAGCAGTATGCTTTTGAAACATTAAAATTAAACAACCTACAATAATAAACACAACTATGTTCACGTGTGTGTACACATTCCCCGTCGGATTTAGCGGGCTTTGTTTGGGAGGGCTTTCGTGATTGCGTAATTCATTGTAGTGTTCTCGACGAGGAAGATTGGTACTGGATAAAGTTACAGAACCGTCGCTGGGGTATAATTTCTATTCGAACCGTTCTGATAAGTTTATTCACGAGCACTTCATTATTCACTGGTGAATCCAGATTACAGTGATGTGAGGCGCGCTGTATGTTACGTGTAATTATTACGAGAAATATTTCATCTAGGGGTGTGCCAAATTGTAAAAAGAGAATGCGAAATTTTGTACAATTTTCGAAAGATTCACATTGCAATAAATATTATATTTTTAATTGATTCGGCATTAACGTTATGGAATGACATGATGATTATTTTCAAAATTAACACCTGTATAACACCACTTCTTCGAGTTTTATTTCATTAAACACTAGTTTCGAAAACTACAGTAGTTTTCATCGACAGGTGATTACGAAAAGTGTTTTTATAATCACCTTTTCATGAAATCAACGTAGTTTTCGAAACTAGACTAAATAAATCTGAATAAGTGGTATAATAGTATTTATTTTTTCAAAATTATTTATACATGCATTATTGAAAAATAATAAAAACAAGTAAAAGTTCTTTACACGCATATTCTATTTGACCGTTGACCGGATTTTGTTGTTACCGACATCATCAGACTGGTGGGAGACAAAAATATTATATACACAACAAGGCAGGGGTTGAAAACCATGATTTTATATATTTGTTTCTGACAAATGTGTTGATGTAATGACCGCTTTAAGTATTTGACATACCTGATCATCACGATTTTTCAAGATTTTTCAAGTTTTCTCGGTCTTCCTCAGCTCCTTTTTCACACTAAATTTGCTTCATAAATTTGTTATACCATTTTAATCTTTATTGCGCAAGCAATTGAAGTGACAAAAAAGCTGTATTTATTTTGGACAACCCTTTCTGTGTAACGTATTGTTACTCTAAATAGGGCCTACTACAGATTAATGATAATATATCACAACCGTACGTTATTTTGTCTTCGCGTTTAAATCCTAACGAATTCGTAATTTCAATATTTCGAGCGGGATTCAGTCTGGTAGAGAATAATAATGCTTTGTCATCGTACAATTATTATTAAGTATGCTAATCATGTTCTCTATAAAAGGGAGTATTTAAATTCAAATACGGTGGAAAACTTATACATTTATGACACGAAAAATAGGCTAGTACAAAGAAATATTTGTAATTTCATTAATTGATTCGGCAATAGATTTGTGGTAAAATCTATCTATTTAAAATTTTAGTTTTACCTAGTAAATCCTCCTCTCTAATGTCTATGTTCCCACTGATTAGAAATAAAAAAAAATAAAAAAATAGTATAAATAAATAAAAATTAGAAACATCTCCTATCCCCTTTTCTGGACGCATAAAAACGCATTGAAGCGCCCTTGAGGTAGTATTTTACGAAACTGGCTTTATAAATTATTATTATTATTGACGTTATTACAATCGAGCAAGTACTGCGTCGATACGATGCAGTGCCTTGTGCACCATTGGTTAAGGATAAGGGTTAGAAGAAGAAGAAAGTGAGGAAGGAAAAAAGATATTCTAAATGAAAATTCATGAGAATTTATTTTTTGTGGCGTTTTTGTGGGTAAAAGACGAGATCGAGAAAATACTGCGTCGACACGTTGCAATGTCTTATGCACCATTGAGTGAGGATAGGGGTTAAAAGGAGTAAAAGGTTTTCTAAACGAAAATTCATGAGGGTGGATTTTTTGTGGCGTTGGGGAAAAAGACTAGATAGATAAAATTCTTCGTCTTTGTGCACCATAAGTAAAGATAGAGGTAAGAAAAAGAAGAGGAATAAGAAGGTTTTAAACAAAAAAGAAAATTCATGAGTATTGAATTTTTTATTGCGTTCGGGTAAAAAACGAGATATAATATATTTTAATCTAATTTATTGACTTAACACCATCCATATGCAACTTCTGCCCTCTCATCATGCAGTGCCTTGTGCACCATTAGGTTAGGATAAAGTTTAGCAGAAGAACATGAAGACGATTTTTTTAATTAAAATTCATGAGGGTTGAATATTTTTTGTAGCGTTGGGGAAAAAAACGAAATAGAGCATGTTCGAGATGACTGACTTCGCAGCATCCGTATGCAACTCCGTCCATCTCATCTACACCCTACTTTTTATCTCCTGCCTCCCCGACAGCTTAATGGCTGTACGGAATCTTCCACTAACGTATGGACAGAGAAAAAAATCCCTAGTAAAGTGTGAACACACCGTCAAAAGGTCAACAGTGTTGTAAGCGATGCGAATTTATACCGGTGATTTGAAATAACCCTTTTTGTTAAACTTTCATACATTGTCTGCACATATACAAGGATAAGGTAAGAAGGAAAAAAGGAAAGGGTGAAATTAGGTAAGAAAAATGATGTATGAAAAAGAGAAGATGTTTTTAAAACAATTGTATCTAGAGTAAAACATTTCAGTAAAAATCCCTTGTGATATTCTTATAACTAACTAACTAACCGTCACGCCGTTTCCCCGCAGGGGTAGGCAGAGAGAATAGAACGCCACACCAATCTGCCTTTGAACACAATCTTCGCCTCTTTCACAGTCATGCATCTCCTCATACATACCCACTGATTATTTCGACACCTGACCTGAGTGACCGCTTTCAAGTATTTGAAACACTTGATCATGCCAAGTTTTCCTCGGTTTTCCTCTGCTCCTATTATCAACCACTTTCGCCTCATAAATTTCTTAAACTATCCTTTCTTCAATCATTCGATTCACATACCCCAACCATCTCAACACACCATTCTTAATTTTATCGATAATGCTTTTCTTTATTTATATTTTATATTTTTTAATACATGATCACATTATACATGTATTAAAAAAACACAAAATATATAAAGAAATACATTACGGTCATTAATGAATATCGAAAAAAGGCACACGCGGTAAATCCAACTAAAAAAGGTCAAAGAATGAGAAAGCGGTGCAAATAAATTACAAATAAATTGTATAAGAAAGGGCAACAATTTATAAAGTTAAAAAGGAAAAGTGTGTATTTGAAGGGTCATTACTGCGAGCCGAATTCCAGACCATATAACACTTTAACCTTTCCTTTACGGTGCTAAAAACATCCGCGTGCACCGGTGATATGTATTTTGTACACTATGTAAAAATGTGGTTTAAAAACGAGAAAAATGTGAATATTCCTAAATGTTGCTTTTATTGACCAAAGTTGAAGTTCAAATGTAACAATTCTGTAATGTTAGCTCTGGCAAGTATCTGAAAATGAGAAAAAATACATCGCAAGTAGCCGTCATAGCTGGCGTAGCGACACGACCGCCGCGTAAGACGATCTGCACAATACTGGAGCAGTAAACACGTTACGACATATAGACAAAGTACGCCACGCACGCACACACAAATACGTTTATGTATTGGTGATTTTTTCCGCGATTTTTTCACATTTTTTTATTCCTGTCACTGCAAATGAATTTATAATTAAAAACTTTATTATTAAAATGTAACTTTGTTTCAAAATCATTATAAACATTTTATTATAACTTAATTATACATATTGTCTACCGGTTATTAATACTTCATTATCAAGACTTATTGTTCAGTCTTGATAGAGAAGCGGTTAGCTTTGAAACCGGTAGACATTATAATTAAGTTATATTAAAATATTTATGGTGATTTTAAAACAAAGTTCCATTTAAATTATAAAATAGAAAATCACAAAGTTTGTGCTTCAAATATAAATTGTATGAATAACTTTATATTATTATACTTTTATGTAATACAAAATAATATTGCGCAGGAAGAAAAAAATTCTGAGCCCGTACCTATTATATTTTATATTAATATTTTAATTTTAAAAGTTGAGTTGTAAAAGGAAACACATATCACCGGGAAGGAAAGGTTAAACACCTGGAATAATATAAACTTTATAAAGGGAAGTTCGGGATAAGGGGGGTTCAGGAAAAATGCGCGAGGGAACAGTTGAAGGATGTACCCGATTTGTTGTGCATTTCTAATCTCGTTCGGCAGAGTGAACTGAAAGCTTCTCCAGTTCATCCCTTAATAAATTGTGGAGAGGATTTACTGCGTGTTGTGTGTCCAGACAGGATTTATTTCGATAAAGTAGGCCATCGCTCAAATAACACAATTTTCCATATTGCGCAATACTTGAATCTCAGTAGATATTTGTAGCATCTACTGACCTAAGTGTAGCGTTAGGAAGTTTATAGTTGAACGGCAAAAAAAGATAATGATTGCAAATAGTTCACATTTTAAGCACTTTTTGATGAGTGAAAAAAGAATGTTCCATTCTTTCCTTGTAAAATAAAATATAATATTATAAAAAAAAATAAACCCTGATGATGACAATGTATTGTTAAACCGGTAGGTTGATTTGTATGAATAAAAAAGTGGTGAAAACAAGGTGTATTAATTTTATAATGATATTATAAAATGTACCACAAAGATCTGCGGAAAACATTCAAGAAAAAATCTTAATATATCGCTCACTCCTTTCAACAACGTCAAATATCAAAAAACTTGATTTTTCAGGAGATCGTTTTTAAAGTTTAAGAATATAATGAAATGTTTTAAAAATGAATATCAAGTCACTTATTGAACATTTAACTGTGCAACAGATCTTTTTAAGTAAAACCTGAAGGTTTTTTCTCCATTTGAAAAATATTAAGTATATTTAAAAAATAACTAAACAATACATTTTCTTCAAAATGCAAAAACAAAGCTTTCTGCCCTGTAGTGGGTAAATATTAAGTTAAAAATATGCCGCTTTTACTGGGATATAGTACATTTTCTGGGCATTCTGAAAACACGTTCAACTGAAAAATTACGATGTTTGACATATGAAGTTGCTGAAAGAGTGAGCGATATATTGCATATAAATATTATTATATTCACTTATTTACATTTCTAAATTCTTAATATTCCGCCTCCGTAGTATTACGGTTAGCGTGTATGGCTACCAAGATATAAATATAAGTGTTATTTTTACGGTAATACTTATGTGATATAAAACTTTAAAATCTGGTGGTGTCAAAAGCCTTCGCAATCGGAGAGCATATATGACTAGATGTATGGATGTGAACGGAGCTGGGTTTGAATTTCTGCCTACCTCAGCAGTGTGATGGTAGTACTAGTAGTATTAGAGTAGTAGGAGTAGTTTGGCGCGGAATCGATCAAATTTCCTTCATATAATCAACGATCAACTAAACATCACCTTTATTTGATGCAGTGCCCTATGCACCATTGGGTTTGAATAAGGGTCGCCGGTAGTAGGTATATTAAGTGACATTGTTGCATGAAAGCGCGAAACGAGGTCACCCGGATACCAGGAGCGCATAGAGAACGAGGAGGTAAACGTACCTCGGTCTCGGCGCCTGTGCCGGACTGCAGCCTACAGTAGTAGTAGTATGTGGTGCAGAGCAAGACTGATCACTCTTCCTTTAAACATCGAACGATCAACTTAACATTGCATTTGATGCAGTACCCTATGCACCATTGGGTGCGAATAAGAGCAAGAAGTGAAGAAGATGAAGCTCTTACCACCAAGACGGGTCGTGAGTTACATGACTTATGTAGGTCTTGAGAGTGAGCTATGATACAGAGGGAGCTCACAATAGACATAATATGGTCGCAGTGATATAAGGGACGCAAGATCCCTTGACCTCATAATAAAAAAGAGCAAGAAGTAGTAAATATTGATAGAATGCATAATTATGTGTTGAAAAGGTCAAATTTTAAGTGACATTGTTGCTTAAAAGCGCGAAACGAGGTCACCCGGATACCAGGAGCGCATAGCGAATGAGGAGGTGAACGTACCTCGGTCTTGGCGCCTGTGCAGGACTGCAGCCTCCACCCTTCTCCCCCTGGACCAGGAACAGCGAGCCGCGATCGGCGTTCAGCAGGATGGACACGTTCTGCAGGATCTTGTGGCATAGAGATCGCACGTCTAGCTCGTTGCAGATGTCCTTCACCTGTGAAAAAGATTAAAAAATAACAGATGTTAAAAAAAAAACATTTTTGAATAGAATGAAGAAAAAACAGGTCTTAAAAAAATCAAATAGGAAAATAATAAAAACAGGTCTTAAGAAAATCATTTAAGTTTTTGGGTACGCTAAATTTACAGCATTTTAAGTATGTTATTTATTATTTCGGCATTAACCTTGTAGAATGACATATTGATTATATAAGAAAAATTAACACTTGTATTTTACCAATGAGTTTTATTTCACTCAATAAGTTTTATTTCATTAAACACAACTAGTTTTGAAAACTAACAGATGTTTTCATCAAAGGTGAAAAGTAAAAATAACGAGCAAAAAATATTTTAAAAACTAACTGTATTTTCACCTGTAGATGAGGACACCTGTAGTTTTCAATTCGTATGCACGTTTACGTATTTACATTAATGGACTCAAAAATGCATAGATTGCTGTTTAATTTTTTTCTTTCCAAGAAGTATTACTCAACAAGTATTTGATCACTAAAACCAAGAGAATATTTGATAAAACGAGTATGTATGGTTTATTTGTGAGTGTACAGCTAAATTCAAGTAAAAAATGGGGTTTAAACTATGTAAAATAAAATAAAATAACTTTGTTTTAACCACTTTTTATTGGTACACTTTGTTCATCATCAGGGTTTATGTAAGCTTATTAAGTTGTCATCCGGAGTTGACATATTCGCTGTGCAATGCTCGATAAAAACAACATTTAGGAGTTTTTTTCCGTTTTTTTAAACCATATTTTCATATGGTGTACGGAGTGCGTGGAAGTTTTTGGTGTCGCAAGGGAAGGGTAATTAACCTAACCTAACTTTGAGTATTTCAATGTTTTAGAATTTAGTACATAAACCCTGATGATGACAAGGTTCTTGTCGAAACCGGTTGGATAAAGTGTACCAATAAAAAGTGGTTAAAACCAAGTTGATTTATTTGATTTTATAAAGTTTATAAAATGTTCCACAAAGTATCTGCAAAAAACATTCAAGAAAAGTTTAAACTATGAATTTAAAAGAAAGAAATATATCAAAATGAATTCAGGGAATGCCTCCTTAACCTGCAGAGCTTTAGTAACAAATTAGTTTTAGTTCGTGTAATCGATTAACAACTTGTAGGTCTTCAGTTTTGGATACTTGGGATCGTAGAATCTACGTAACAAAATGTTATCGAGATTGAATTCAAACGGAGTCTGGGAGAGCTTTGCACTCCTCGCTTCCAATATATGCTGCGAGGCAGCCTTTGTGGATTCTAAGTCGAGGAAACTGCAAGCGGAAGCTTCGACGGTGAATTTCAAAAGGATTGCTTCAGTAGCTTTCTGGATTTCCAAATTACAAAAATACTGAATGGGATTGAACGTTCAATCAAATAAAATACTTATTCAATGTATTTTATCTCAATATTTAATACATGATATAATATATTAAATATAAAACAATATTTGCACAACGAATCGAAATATAAAAGTTTTCCAGTTGTAAATATATTAAATAAATAAAAAAATGATGAAGAAAATAATGAGTAAAAGCGAGATCACCTAAATATTTCGATAAATTTTAAGGTAACATATTCAGGTGACTTAAAAAAATACGTTAAATTAAAAGTACATAATTTTTTTAAAAATAACTTTGTTTTAACCACTTTTTAGTGGTACACCTTTTCCAACCGGTTTCGACAAGAACCTTGTCATCATCAAGGTTTATGTACTAATTCTAAAACATTAAAATACTCATAATTAGGTTATAGTTAATTACCCTTCCCTTACGATGCCAAAAACTTCCACGCACTCCGTACACCATATGAAATGTGATTTTAAAAAATTAATTAAATAATAATAATAAAAAAAACATTCAAGAAATAATAATAAAAGATTTAAATTTACTAACAAAAATACATTTCTATACTTAAATGATATTAAATCATATTTTGTGTATTAAAAACATTGATAACTTTGTGGTATAGTAATAAAACACTCTCCTTATCATTCATTGTTTACTTTGTGTAATAAAAGTGGTATTACACAAAGTTAACAATGAATGATAAGGAGTGTATTTTTTAAATGTAAAAATCATACTTTAAACCGTTACCATACTACTACTACTACTACTACCATCACGCCGTTTCCCCGCAGGGGTAGGCAGAGAGGATGGAACGCCACACTCTTCTGTCCTGACATACACTCCTAGCCTCCTTCACATCCATCTAGTCATACATGCCCTCCAATTACGCAGACTTTTGACACCGCCAGATTTTAGGTTCTGATTGATCTGATCGTGCCAAGTCTTTTTCGGTCAAATACCTAATTACCATACCTAATTTGTAATTATTATTTTGATCCATTACTGAAATTGACGTAATTTAAATTTGTTTTGTCAGAAAAATATATAAAATGATGGTTTTCAACCCGTGTCGATACCACCAGATTTTTTAAGATGTTATTTTAAAGTAACCCATTAAAATATACAGAATAAGTCGTTTTCCCCAATAAAACCATCCTATCTTTATTCAGTTTGTATAAAAATATACGTAAGTGCCTAACTTATAAAAAAATACCAAATCTAACAGGTAAATCAATTTAAAGTTCTCAAAATGTTTCCAGCACATAATGAAATCAGATTGAACGAAAATTGTAATAGCTAATGAAAAACTGTTGAGCGTAGTTTCTTGCTCTCAAACTCATGTTACAGGTTCAAGTTTTCCTTCGCAAAGGAATAAAGTTTGGTAAACTCCTTACTATAACAACGCCGCGCCGAGACAACCTGAAGGGTAAATTGAAAACTACCCTTTTAAGAGGGGAGATATTTAACGAACGTAAATTCAGGTTATTCTGGATGGTAAATACATAAAATTAAAAAAGTATTATTAATTTTTTTTTAAATCTCAACATAGATGAAAAAGAATATAGAAATCTGGGTATACACAAGGTTTATGACCTGTCAAAGGCTAGTTAAGCGATCACTTTACACTTTGTTTGCCTCTGTAGTATAATGGTCAGCACGCTTGGCTACCGTTCTAAACGTCCCGGGTTCAATCAATATGCAGGGCAAAATAAATATATACCATAAGTGAATTTTTTACTTTAATATTTTTTCAATACTACCTTGGACTGGTACCTGAAACGGAAGGCTGATCACCTTTCCTTCATGTGTTAACGATCAAGATAATACTGCGTTGAAATGATGCAGTGCCCTATGCACCATCAGGTTGCGGATAAAGTTTTAAAAAGGAAAAATTACACAGTGCAACATTCACCTGTGATTGACAACCACACTACTCAAATTTTTGGAACTCTTACATATACGATTAATCTTATGACAATACACATGAGAATTCACTGGAGCCATCTATGTTAGATTGAGAAAGCTTTTTATTTAGCAGAGACCCTTTTATTTTGATGTATGCAATATTCTAACCGGATTATTTTATATACTGGGAAACGCAGCCTTTTTTATAAGATTCATGACATACGAGTATCTAGGATCAAAATTTTTATTAGAGTGGTTGTCAATCATAGGTAGAATGGTGAATGTTGCACGTGTGTAAGGTGATCACTTAACCAGCCTACGACCCATCATAATACGTGGAATCTGATTATAAACTCCATCCTTAATATGTTTATTTTATCTGATTATTATATTACTATTTTATCTGCCTGTCCATACACAGGCATGTATGTATGTATACGTAATTGTGTATGTATGTGTGTCTGTGTTTGTAATGACTTATGATATATATGTTTTATGTAATATTTGATGTTAATTGTTACGTACATAAAAGAAAAAAAAAAAAAAAGAGTAAATGTTTTCATTATTCCGACGAAGTATTTTTCTATGCCTATAGAAGATATTGGGGAAGGTTTATAACGATTTTCGATCTCACCGAAATTTTGTTTGTGGAAAGTATTTGGAGGGCAGGAACTTGTTGAATGATATCCTCGGGGGTAAGTTATAGGGGATGTGACTTCATTAGGGGGCGTCCGGGCGACTTACAACGTAATGCGAGTAATCTGACTTACATTTCGTGGCAAGAATACTAATACTGCGAATGGATTCGGACGTAAAATAACAATTTATCGAGATGATGTCGATAAACTGGGAATATTCATTGGATGAGAAAAACAATTTCGGGATGTTTCATTGTAACTGTCCTTTTCGAATGAGTTTATTAAAAAATGTTTTTAGTTGGTAACGTTACACGTGAGTTTTATTAAGGTCCTGATAAACTTAAAGAATTGTTTCTTTGTTTTACTAAGTAACATAAGTATTTTGAGTCTTATATTATAAAACAGGTAAATATTTATCATTTTTATTTAAAGCACTAACTTTTCGATTTTTCATTTAATGATTAATTTTTTTTTCAAAACATATTATATACATAAGTCATTTTTATAATATTCCCGATGAGTTATTTCTATTACTCATTTTAAGACATGGGATTAAGGTTAACAAGACTGGAACACAAATAATAAAGTAACAAAAAAGTTTTTTTTAAATGACCAATTATTTTTTTAAATATTGAACACATGGCAAAATATGAAAACAATAAACAGGTATGATTAATAGGCATAAGAAGAATATTTAAAAGAAATAAATGAGAAAAACATAAGGTAAGAAGCATATTTAAAATAAACAAATGAGAGAATATAAAAAATGAGAAAATATAACAAATGAGAAAATATAAAAAACACAGGGTGAAAACAAAATAAGAAAATATGACTAATCAGTACATATATATCTCTCCATAAAGTATTTTTTCAGATCAATTATTTTTGATCCCCGAATGGGTTCTATTTTATTATTTTATATATATCAAAACTAGTATTAATCAGTCTTGATAAAGAAGTGGTAAGCTTCGAAACCGGTAGACATTATAATTAAGTTATAATAAAATATTTATAGTGATTTTAAAACAAAGTTACATTTTAATTATATTATGGGTAAATATTTTATGGATAAGAAAATCGATTCTCCATTGTTTTAATAATAATAATAATGAACCCTTATCCGCACCCCAATGGTGCATAGGGCACTGCGTCATATAAACGAAGTGTTATCTTGATCGTTTACACATGAAGGAAAGGTGATCAGCCCTCCGCTTCAGGTACCAGTCCAGGGTAATATTGAATAAATATGACAGTGAAAAAATCACTTATATTTATTTTACCCCCCTTGGAAATCGAACCCGGGACCTCCAGAACGGTAGCTCCATTGTTTTACACACACGTTTTTAGTGTTGGTAGTTTTTATCAGTGCAGTCAAATGCTTTTAACAGTACACTTCAATTATGTTAGTTACTTACGATGCTAAACTGTTTCCGTATGAATTTTGTGCGACGGGAGAATCCATTTAATAAATTTTGGCATGATAATAACAAATATAATATATGTAAATAAAATTATAGAACAAAATCGTCAAATTTCGACCATCTTTGAAGCAACTTTGACACATAGTTTTTTTTAACTAACTAACCATCACGCCGCTTCCCCGCAGGGGTAGGCAGAGAGAATCAAACGCCACACCACTCTGTCTTTGCAAACATTCTTTGCCTCTTCTACATTCATGCATCTCCTCATACATACCCGACGATTATTACGACTCCTGACCCGGCCGCTTTCAAGTATTTGACATACCTGATTGTGCCAAGTTTTCCTCGGTCGTCCTCTGCTTCTTTTTCCAACTACATTCGCCTCATAAATTTGTTTAACCGTTCTTTCTTCAATCATACGCTCCACATGTCCAAACCATCTCAACACACCTTTCTTAATTTTATCGATAATGCTTATCTCAGCCTTACATTCTTTCCTTATTTCATCATTCGAACATCTATCAAACATCGTTTTGCCACACATTCGTCTGAGCGATCGCATTTCGACTGCGTTCAGGCTGCTTTCATCCTTCTTTTGCCAACTCCATGCTTCGCTTCCATACATAAGGGTTGGAACCAGAACTCCATTGTGTACTGCCAGTTTAGCTTCCTAACTAAAAAAAACTGCCTTAGTTTTTTTTAACCCTAGATAATTAATTATATTTATAGATACATAGTAACTAAACATTCGTCAGGCGGACTACGCAATTAAAAACGTGAAAATTATCAAAAGTATTTATTAAAAATGGTAACTGGTTACATGACACTAAGTTCGGTTTATTAGGAATGAATGTAAGAGACATTTAACAATAAATCACTGTTCCGTAAACAAAGCCTGGCGGTTGCGGGGTGCAGGGGAGAAAGTACACTTGACTTTTTAGAAAAAAGCGTCGTAGCGTGGACGAATGTTTAGTTCTAGGGTTAAGGAGCACAATTTTCAGTATTTTTAATTGTGTAAAAAACCGGTCGGCAATATAATTTAGTTTTCATTACGCAACGCATAAAGTGATTAAAAAAAAGTAATTTCTTTATTTTTTAAATGAAAATCGTGTTTAAGTAAGTACCTACTCGAAAAATTGATTTTCGAAAAAAAAATTGTGTTTTATTAGTAATCTGAATAAAGTTTTGAAAATAAGTGCTTTAAATATTAATATATTTACTTTTAAGTCAGCCGAATTTAAATTTTAAGCGAAACACAAAAAAATATTGTAAGACTTTATTAAAAATTCCAATTAACAAGATTCGCCTGTTGTTAAAAACGGCAGGGGTGAAAAAAACACTTTAAAATGCTAATAGGGTTGCTTGAGAGGCAATGGTAACAAAATGTTTAATTTATTCGAGATTTTGTTGAGAGCTTTATTGAGAATTTTTTTTAACGATGGGTTATTTATTTAACCCTATCGCGGGACTTATTTCAAAATACGTTAATAGATAAATTCTTATTTGTTGAAAAATGTTTACTTGGAACTTCAATAAAATATACTTGTTTTTTGAGAACTTCATAAATTTTTTTCTAACCCCTATCCGCACCCCAGTGGTGCATAGGGCACTGCATATAAACGCAGTGTTATCTTGATCGTTAAGGAAGGTGATCAGCCCTTCGCTTCAGGTACCAGTCCAGGGTGATATTAAATAAATATTACAGTGAAAAAATCACTTATATTTATTTGACCCCCCCTGGGAATCGAACCCGGGACCTCCAGAACGGTAGCCGAGCGTACTGACCATTACACTATGGAGGCGGACATCAGATAAAAATATCGGTAAAAAATTAAGATAATAATACTCGTCACTACATTCTTCATAAATCTTATAAATATAAAAATTATAATAAACATTTTTAGTATGAAAATTTAAAAATATTCTTTGTATAATGAAAAAATGTTATGTTTAAATGGGATGTTTTAAAACCGGATTAAATTAAATTTATTTAATATTGGTATACAGTCATTCTGTGCAATTCTATGATAGATTTTCACCCACATAGATGGTTCTAGCAAAAATCTAGAATTCAAAAATCGAAAATTTTTTGCTCGTCAGTTTTACTATTCACCTGAAGATGAATGTATATATAAACACACATATATATATATATATATATATATATATATATATATATATATATATATATATATATATATATATATATATATATATATATATAAATATATATATATGTATATATATATATATATATATATATATAAACATATATACATATATATATATATATATATATATATATATATATATATATATATATATATATATATATATTTATATATATATATATAAATACATATAAACATAATATGACTATTTTTGTGGTTGTCAACTATGGGTAGAATGGTGAATGTTACACGTGTACAGGGTGATCACTCAAACCAGCATATGACAAGTATACAGCCTATACAGCCTTGTTAATGCCCATACTTTTTTTCTTTCTTATTCTGCAGTCACCTAGTGAGAAGATGTTTCTGCCAGTGACAAGTCTTATTTTCATTTACAAACAAAATATATAATTTAAAACAATTAATAATTACGACTGTTAAAATTTTTATAGTTGAAATGTGTTTGGCATCATTTCAGAAATTATGACCACAATTCTAGAATAAGGTTCAGAAAGAAGGGTGGATACTTGGGTGGGGAATTGGATTCCTGCCCGTGTTAAGCTATTTAGAAAGTTCTCCTTATCAGTTGTGTCACTGAAAGAACGTATGGTTTGCATCCCCTATATCTTGTCCACATTCGCAATACCGCGATGTAACACACTTTATCTCATAGAGATGCACAGGCAGTGAGCAGTGCCCTGACCTTATGCGACATAACATCGAGAAGTAAGTATATTCTTCTTCACCCATGTTGAGATATCAATAAATATCTTTTAAAAAAAGTGCATTTACCAGTTCAAAGATGAGTTCCTTCTCGTCCAGCTGGCGGAGCTCGTGCCTGGAGCGGCGCTGCGGCCGGCCCCCCGGGGCTCCGACGCCCCCGGCGTGCGGCCCGCCGCCTCCCGAGCTCCCGCTCGCGGCCCCAGCGGACAGGAAGGTGGGGGTGCCGTCAATGGTGTTCACGATGGGTTTCAGGAGACCGCCGCGCTCGAACTCGTGTGCGGATATTTTTCTGAAAAAAAAAACGATGAAATAATTTTACAAATAATACAGATTAAGTGTATTTGATTACGCATTTTTATCGATTGTTGCGCGGTATGATTGATAATCCTGAAATTATCCGGAACATTGGTCTGTATGTTCCCGATAGTTGCCTAAGACAGCGTCGACATAGATTCTTTCACATTCCTATACACAGGACCAACCTGGCGATGGTTATGCCTGTAGGCAGAGCTACCGCAACGTTGAACAATATCTCATTGGATATCGATCTGTTCCATGTGTCTGAAGGAGTTTTCCGAAGCGGGATTCTTCTACACCTTAAGCAAAAGTTCTTGCATATATTTTATTTTAATGTATTTTTAATGTATGTAACGATCAAAATAATACTGCATCAATACGATGCAGTGCCGTATGCACCTTTGGGTGCGAATATGGGTTAGAAGAAGAAAAAGAAGCATGAATGTTTTGTATTATTTGGGAACGCAGCTTTAGTCTCCTGGATAATTTATCTTAACACACTATCTGCGGGTGGATTCGCGCTCATAATAGAAATAAACATCTCTGAAAAGAAGTGATAACATTTAACCATACTGTATACATCGATATGAGATCAAAAGATGCAGCAAAAGTCATGCGTAAAAATAACTTACACGCAATTTACGATGAGTCGAGTGAAAAGGCAAAATTACCCTTCCCGCCGAACACCACCAGTCAAGTGAAATGGTAAAATTACCCTTCTCTCAATACTCTCACAGCCATATAAGAGAATAGGAGCGAAGCATGTATCATGTGGGCAGTGAATGAAAAGTGTATACAGAAATTAAAAAGGTACTTCTAAAAGTGGAAGTCACTCGATGTTTGCCAGAAGCAATACAATGAATGGAAACAGTGTGACCCTCCCAAAAAAAATCGAGTTTTACAAATCTCTTGTTTGTATAGTTCGGAAATACGACCGAAGTATTGAGGACAATGTTCCTGGGAGATAATCAAGGATGGCACAATCCCCTTTACATTACTTCACATTTAGACAGTGGCGATTTTAAAAAAAATGGACAAGAAATTAATTTTTTAAAATTAAACAACTTTGTTTTACAATGATTAAAGAAAACACTTTAATCATTGTAAATCATTGGATTGATTTTAATCATTGGATTGATTTTTGTACATCGTCTATCTGTTGTGATTCATGTAGTATTTATCATCGTAGAACTTGATAACATCATTTACAACATTTTGAGTGTGTCCAAATACTTGTTCACAAAATCTGGATTTTCTACAATTATTGGAGTAAGTTTCATATTTTTATTATTTTTAATATTTTTTTTCTAGTGAAGTTTTAATGATTCAAGAACAACGTTTCGAAATTGGTTTAACTTTGTTTCAACCACTTTTTTATTATAAGTACACTTTAACCTACCGGTTTTGACAAGAACCTTGCCATCATCAGGGTTTATTAAATTGTTAAACATTAAAATACTCATAATTTATTACATTTCCTTACCAAAAACTTAATCCCAAATGTGGATTATCACATTTAGGATTTAGTTTTTGGTAAGGGAATGTAATTAATGATGAGTATTTTAATGTTTTTAATGTGTTAGAATTTCATAAACCCTGATAATGACAAGGTTCTTGTCGATACAGGTAGGTTGAAGTGTACAAATAAAAAAAAAAGTGGTTAAAACAGAGTTGTTTAATTTTATAAAGTTCAGAAAATGTGCCACAAAGTATCTGCGAAAAACATCCAATAACTTAATACCTTCAATACTCATTTTGCTTACACTTTGTGGCACATTTTGTAAAGTTTATAAAATAAATCTCCTTTTTTTAAAATCACTTTTAATGTTGGTACTTTTTTCCAACCGATTTCGACAAGAGCCTTGTCATCTTTTCAACATCCAACAGCCTCTATCCTCCACTCGTCTCTTGGACTCGGCGCATGTCGGAGATATTTTGGTCTTCTGTAGTTTACGCCTTCGCACATGCCCTCCGCCATCGTAAGAAATAAACATGTATATAATAAAAATTATAGATGTTTTATTTCATGGGCTTTCTTTGACGGCATCATTTTACGATGACGTCACACAAACTTTGTTTTGAATAAAATTTGTGGGTGAAATAAAATAAAAATCTAAATCGTGGTTTTAATGTTTAAAATCAACCACAGATGGCAGTACATGTGCCATTTGAGAAATTGATGTCACCAGGTTTTAGTTATAAGCGTGACCGTCCATTTGAGAATAAAATTGATTGGACGACTATGTACGGCCACACTCCTGGACCGGTTCAAAAACCGGATTGATTTTTGTACATCGTCGAACTGTTGTGGTTCATGTAGTATTTGTAATTGTAAAACTCGATAACATTATATTCAATTTTTATTCAAATAAGGGTTCAGTGCCCTATGCACCCGATGGTGCATAGGGCACTGCATCATATAAACGCAATGTTATCTTGATCGTTAACACATGAAGCAAAGGTGATCAGCCCTCCGCTTACTTAGTGACTAAGACAGTTTATAAGTGTTAAAAATCAATTTGAATTTTTTACACCGTCAAACTCTTGTTATTGATACCATACAGTGTTTATAATGTAAAAATTCATATCAGAAGACATCTGATCAATGTTAAAAAATTAATTTGTTTTTTAAACTTTCTTTCTCCTTCCTGCAAAACCTATTTTAATACCATACCCTTTTTTTAATCTCATTGATCTGTTTTTCAATAGTTATTATAACATTAATGTGGAATTGTTTAATTGGCTTAATTTTTATTTATGTAACTATTTTTTGTCAATTTAATGTAATATTTATTATTGTTAATGTAACTTATGTTTATTTTATACTTTTTTATACCGTAGTCATACAGGAGAAAGTGAACAAGTGCATTTTGTACAAAAACGTGATTATGGACTATGAGATATCTTACTAGCTTAATGTTACCCTGAAAAAATCCCAAAGCGATTTAAAACTTGGAAGTATAATATGTTGACTTGTTAAAAATGACTAACTGCATTGATGTTTATTCTCTTGCCAAGCAAAGGTGACTTAAATGGCCCTCCTGAACATTTTACGTTTTGTTAGTTAGTCACTTTCTCCTGTACGACTTCGAAATGTAATAATAATAATAATAAAACCCTTATCCGCATCCCTATGGTGCATAGGGCACTGTGTCATGTAAACGCAGTGTTATCTTGATCGTTTATACATGAAAGAAAAGTGAGCAGCCCTCCGCTTCAGGTACCAGTCCAGGGTAATATTGAATAAATATTTAAATGAGTGTGAAAAAATCACTTATCTTTATTTGAACCCCCCTGGGAATCGAACCCGGGGCCTCCAGAACGGTAGCCTAGCGTGCTGACCATTACACCACGGAGGCAAACAATTCCCGAAGAAATAAAAGAAATAAAAAAGAAATGAACACAGCCAAATCTAATTGAATAATGTGGCAGCCCTGATGTGGCAGTCGTTCAACAGGTGCGGTGCACTCACCTGACGGGCGTGGTGGCCCCCGAGCGCGAGGGGGACGGGTGCGGGGCGTGCGCCCCCTCCGGGCCGCCGCCCCCCGCCCCTGCGGGCGGCGTGGCGTGCGACACCAGCCACGCGTCCACCACGTGCCGGGTCGCCTTCCTGCAACGGGGAACAGACAGTTATACATATATACATATTACTTATAACCCTTGTTACTGCTAACGGTACTGGAACACTTCGCTCACTCCTTTCAAGAACGTCATACATCAAAAATCGACAATTTTCAGTTGTGCATGTTTTCGGAATGCCCAGAAAATGTACTATATCCTAGCAAAAGCGGCATATTTTAAACTTAATATTTACCCGCTACAGGGCAGAAGGTGTTGTTTTTGCATTTTGAACAAAAGGTATTATTTAATTTTTTTTCATATTCTAAATATTTTTCAAATGGAGAAAAAACCTTCAGGTTTTACCTAAAAAGATCTGTTGCACAGTAAAAAGTTCAATAAGTGGCTTGATATTTATTTTTAATACGTTGTATTATATTTTTAAGCTTTAAAAACGTTCTCCTAAAAAATCAAGTTTTTTGATTTATGACGTTCTTAAAGGAGTGAGCGACTTGTGACGAGGAAGACGGAAACGCGCAAATGAAGACAATCTTTAATTCATTAAAAATTACAAAGTTATAAGTGTGAATATAACAAATTGACACCAATACGGCTGTCCAAACTTAAAACACAGTAAGGGACATTTTTGTAGTACGTTTTTTTTGCATTTTTGAACTAAGTAGAGTCTACTTAGTCCAAAAATGCAAAAAAAACGTACTGCAAAAAAAAATGTCCCTTACCGTGTTTTGAGTTTGGACAGCCGAATATATCTAATTACAAAACACAAGAGCGAGAAGAACAAAGCGACGCCTATATAAACAGAGCGAGCGCGACGCATACACGTTTGAATATTATTTAATCAGGTATGCCAAATACTTGAAAGTGGTCAGGTTAGGAGTCGTAACAATCGGCGGGTATGTATGAGGAGATGCATGAACGTGGAAGAGGCGAAGAATGTTTGCAAGGACAGAGTGGTGTGGCGCTCTACTCTCTCTGCCTACCCCTGCGGGGAAGCGGCGTGATGATTAGTTAGTTAGTTTTTTTTTTAATATTATTTAATCTGAGCACACAAAAATTTGTCCGCCACCCTTTGCATACGAATTTAAAGGCGTTGTATGTGGTGGGGACAATATTTGTAACATTAAAAGCTTAATGAACTGCGTCTCTTAGTTCTTCTCGAATACATTTATGACTCACATAATCTTAATTTCTAAACATTCTTATTATATTATCAAATATATCATTAAAACATAAACAATTTTTTACGACACATGCAAAATTACATAATTTTCAATATTCTTAATGTTAAGGCAATGTCCACTCGTTGCCTAGGCCAAGTTGTGTCATCAATATTGAAGATGGGTGGAATACAAAATAATAAATCTTTGAATAGACCCATTCGGAAGAAACAACCCTTATCCGCACCCAATGATGCATAGGGCACTGCATCGGTGGAATACAAAATAATAAATCTTTGAATAGACCCATTCGGAAGAAACAACCCTTATCCGTACCCAATGATGCATAGGGCACTGCATCGGTGGAATACAAAATAATAAATCTTTGAATAGACCCATTCGGAAGAAACAAACCTTATCCGCACCCAATGATGCATAGGGCACTGCATCGCACAGTGTGAGAATCAGCTAATCTAGCTGTACTAAATTAATAACTCCCTAACCTTAGTTATGTATACTATGTGTGATACATCATTTTAAAGGTAATGAAACCAGAAATAGAGATTAGAAATAGTTTTATTAAAATGTGTAAGTACACGGTAAAAGTATGTCATTCAAAGGTCGAGATATTATTCGATGAACCTTCCATTGTACATAATCGTTTTAAAAATAAATTATTGTTTCACTTAATAAAATAATACATTAAATTTATCACGTTTTTAATATTGGTAATTGAAAACAGAAATACAATAAAAGCTCTAACAAAAATAAAGCCAAAAAATTTGAACTCAAATAGGATATATTTAAAAATATGTTTATACATCACTGTGATTCAGTCACTTTCGCTATTTTCACTATCAGATGAACCGGAATATGGTACTTCGGGAGTTTTTAATAAACGTAGAAAATCAGAAGATAATTTACAGCTTTTTTTGTGAAAGATTCCTCAAACTTGTTATGAAAGGGTCAGAAGATATAAAAAGGATGTGCAGCAAATCTCGTTTTGTATCCATTCTTGATATTTTACTCGTATTGTCCCTTCTAAATCTTTTGATATCTTTATGTCTAGCTTCTTCCGAAAGTTTACCGATAGGTAGAATACAAGAGTCTATAATTTTTTTACCGTGTACTAAAATTTTATGGACACTTGCAGGCATGTAAAACCAAGAATAATATTTTTAAAAAATTAGTCTTGTCTCTCACGCAAACTTATCAAAAGCATTAATATTTATGTCATATCCACAAGATAAAACCTCTAAAACAGTTTTAAATCGTTGGATCGATTCTTTATTTAACCCTGTAATAGCTGCTGTTCTTGAGAAATTTTTAGAAATTTACTTGCAGTATTGGCGTCATTTGTATTGCCAGTACCATGTTTAGGTATGTCCACTAAAACACCCATTTCTTCCCTGAATTTTTCTTGTAAAACCATTTTTCTTGATTGAAGGTTTTCTTCATCACTCTTATCTCTAATTTGCCATTTTTAATATTCAAACGATATGCAATATGCAGAAGACATGCGAAAAATCGAATCCACGCATGGAGGAGAGATATTCCAAATGAATACATATTTTGATCTGGAATTTGGGTCATAAAATTGTCATTGTTCATCTCCCGAGCAGTTGCACCACAAATATAGCATTTGTTTGAAGATTTTTATGATGAAAGAGTGCTACAAATTTGTCCATCTACCATCGTAAATAACATTTTGTGATTTTCATTCACCATAATTTCAGTTGAATTTTTTTACCCTCTCACATGTTTCTTCGAAATTTTTCAGTGGTCGTCTAATCCTAGTGCGAGTGTTATGATACGGTTGACTAACAGACGGCATAGTACTAAGAATATGCTTTGGCAAAGTAACTGATACATTGAGCCATTTAGAATTGTATTTCAAGAATGTACTCATATTTCTCTTACTTTTTTGCCAACGAACATAAAATTTGCAACATAAAGCCCTCACAAAATTATTTAAATATATTTAAGTAGTTTTATTGCACAAAGAAAAACCATAGAAGTTCATTATGTAAATACAAATATTTTCTTTTCGCGACGCTACATCGATATCACGCCAAAGCTTAAACAATTCACTCCGAATAAAAGTTCACCCGCTCACTGAAAAAAGGGGAAAAAATTAAGGTTTGCACCTTTTGGCAGCAAAAATCTACGGGCCTAAATAGGTAAAGAATGAAAATATAATATAGTGATACTTTTAGAGTGGTGTTTAAAGAAGTTTTTTTCTAAAGTCTATTCAATTTGACAAAAGTTTCTAAAAAAAAAATTGATTTTGTAATTTTGTTATAATTTTATTTAAAATAGATCGATTATATATTTGACATTTTTTAGTATAAATAATAGAGAATATACCTTGTTTTGTAGACTCCATGACAGTTTTCGTAAAAATAATCACCACAACGCATAAAACAATCATCCGAACGCACTAATAAAATCTGACTGATAACTGAAAACTCACAGCACTTCCGCCATAACAAAGTTTGCGACGCTGCCAAACTAACACATAGATTTTTACAAATCAAAATTTTTAAGTTTTATATAGATCAACCTTTCAAAATCATATTAGACATACAATTAATACTAAATGAAGATATTCATTTTAGACTTTAGTACAGCTAGATTGGCTGTTTCTCACACTGTGCATCGGTGGAATAAAAAATAATAAATCTTTGAATAGACCCATTCGGAAGAAACAACCCTTATCCGCACCCAATGATGCGTAGGGCACTGAATCGAATTGACACAGAGTTCTCTTGATTATAACTTGAAGACAAGGTGATCACTCTTGCGCTTCAGGAACCAGTCCAGGATTATATTAAATAAATATTACAGTGTAAAATCACTAATATTTATTTTCACCCCCGCTGGGAATCGAACCCGGGACCTCCAGCACGGTAGCTAAACACGCTGACCACTACACCACGGAGGCGGAAAAATATACATATATACAGTCTTATTTATTGTAACTGCAGACAGATGGTAGAATTCCATATTGAATTGTTGAGTAATATATCCAAAATTAAACACGGTTTTTTGGTTTGAATTCTACATTTATTTCTGTATTTCTTAATACGTGACGCGTTTCGACTTCTTAGGACATAATCAAACACATTTCGCTCACTCCTTTCAAGAACGTCATTAATCAAAAATCGTCAGCGTTATAAAATAAAACACGTTTTTTTATTTATAACGCTTTGAAAGGAGTGAGCTAAATGTCAAATACGATTGACGTACGACGTCATTCGCAAAAATTATAACATCTTCCGATAAGGTGATTAATTTTGCGCCACCCTGTATATATGTTGAAGCGTGATTCATAATGGGCATACCATATTTTTTGTTTTCATCTTTTCACATTTGCATATATTACAAAAGATGTGTGTCTCACCCGGCCGGTGATTTATGGATAGATTTTATTATATTTACTCAGTTGCGCATACACAGACTCGCATAATCAAATATCTCACAAAGGCAAGGGAGAATTTTCACGTTCTACGTCCGGCAGACGCTCAGTATAATAAGCTTGAAACACTTTATCGACATTTTTTTGTCACAATATTTACTTCAAGTATTTTTGAAGTGAAACTTCACAGGTAGCGATTCGATAATCAATAATTGGATGAGAATAATCGATGATTCGACTAGTAAAATCACAAGGACACGTTGTTTAATTCAAAAGACGCATTTAATTACATGATAAAGAAAAAAGATCTAACGTAAAGATAGATAAATTATGTAGCAATAATTTCTTAATATGTATATTTTTTTTTTTTAAATTTAAGCTTTACTTGTAAAATATCACTTTTTATTAAAATCTATTATGACACGCGTTGCAATGCATTCCGCATCATACGGTGTTTGAAAATAATGCGGAATGCATCGAAATATGAACCAATTTCGAAACGTTGTTCTTGAATCACTAGAACTTCACTAGAGACATCTATTGATGAGATGAAAAGAAGCTATTGATCATAAACTGTTTTATTAGTATGTGAGGTTCGAATCATGGATTATAATCTTATATATCTTTCCCAAACTTCCATATTCTTCTTCATCTTTGATGAGATGTCAATAAATAATATGAAAAATAAATCCTTTAATCGGAGATAATCCAGATTTGTGAACAAGTATTTGGACACACTCAAAATGTTGTGAAAAAAAATACCCTTAAAATAATACAAAGAAAAAACACTTTTACTTATATCATTAATTTAGTATAAAAAATAAACATTGAATGTAAGTCCCTCTCCAAGCACAAGAGCTAAGTATTTTTTTTGGAGCGGCTCAGCGTAACTAGTATTAGATGTTTTAAAAGAAGAAATGTCTAGTTTATGAATAAAATTGTAATATTTTTCGTTACTACTCGTAAATTAAATAAATAAAAATTAAATGTATTAAAAAAAAAACTTCAATGTAGGGGTTCCCTTTGTATAATAAGATAAAAGGATAGGGAAATTCAGAAAATTCAGTCTGATGACAATATTATCCTTGAAATTAAACTAAGGCAAAGCTGAAACGGAGGTAATGACTGGAACATTCCTCAGACGATTGTGAGGAATCCCAACTTGACGGTGGAAGAGAAATCCAAGTTAGAAAACTATTTCATATGCCACATAGAGCTTAATCGAGTATTAAGGGAAATAGGAGAGAGAAAGGCGTCGACGCACACTGTCGCACATCAAAAGTTGGGTCGCTTTCCTGAAAGGAGTCTAGCAATGTCACCCCAGTATGCTAAGTTATTTGTATTATAAGTGTTTCAACTTGATAAGAAACATTTATAGATTATTTTATATGAAAGAAGATGAAAGTCTGATCATTCCAGGGCTTACTAATTGCCATTTGGCTGGCTAAAGTGGTCACTATATACACTTGCGTTAAGTTCACCATTCTGCCCATTATTGAACATCCAAATTGCAAATTATTGAAACTTGTACGAACGCAATTGTCTTGGATCTGTTTCACATATCGCTCACTCCTTTCAAGAACGTCATATATCAAAATACTTGATTTTTCAGGAGAACGTTTTTAAAGTTTAAAAATATAATACAATGTTTTAAAAATAAATATCAAGCCACTTATTGAACTTTTTACTGTGCAACAGATCTTTTTAAGTAGAACCTGAAGGTTTTTTCTCCATTTGAAAAATATTTAGATTATTTATAAAAATAATTGAACAATACCTTTTCTTCAAAATGCAAAAATAACACTTTCTGCCCTGTAGCGGGTAAATATTAAGTTAAAAATATGCCTCTTTTGCTGGGATATAGTACATTTTTGGGCATTCCGAAAACATGCACAACAGAAAATTGACGATTTTTTATTTATGACGTTGTTGAAAGGAGTGAGCGAAGTGTGTTCTCGGAATAATCTATGGTTGACTTGAGTAAACTTTTCATTTGGTAGAGACTCTTATTTTAAATTTATCTACGATTCTTTCCGTTGTTCTTGTATACACACCTGTTACACGTGTATAAAGTGACCACCAAAACCAGTCTACGACAGTTCCTAAGCCCTGTTTATATCCAGACCTCCGTATTCCTCTTCATCTATGTTTAGATTTCAATAAATAAATAACTCTTTAAAGTGAAGAAACCCACATTCATAACTTGGATTTGAACACACTCAAAATGTTATGTCAACATATTTTATGTAATTGGATAAATTTGATAATTCAAAAAGTAGCTTGATATTTATTTTTAAAACATTGTATTTTATTTTTAAACTTTAAAAACGTTCTCCTGAAAAATCAAGTCTTTTGATTTATGACGTTCTTGAAAGGAGTGAGCGACGCGTGAAAAAAGGTGTTAATAAAAGGAATGGTGAGTGTTAAACGTGTATGAAGTGATCACTTTAACCAGTGTATAGCAGGTTGAAAGCGCTGTAAAAACCTAGACTTCCATATTATTCTTCCTCCTATGTCATAATATTTGAAAAGAATTAAATAAATAACTCGTAAGCGTAAAAAATTCATAATTTGTGAACAAAAATTTGAAACAGTATAAATTTTCTAAGAGCCCTATGATACGTCTTAGGCCTTTTAAATACCTAGACTTTCATATTCTTCTTCATCTATGTTGAGATGTCAAAATACGTTGGCAGTCAACGTCGATATTCGTGACACATTTACACGCGAGTGGTATTCGTTCTCGCAAGAAGAATATTTTCGATAAACTCATTTGAAATTTACGGACGCGAAAGACAATTTGGAAACCGAAATCGATGACAGCGGAGAAGTTTTATTCGAAAAACCCGGCGTGTTCGATAATAAAACTTGTATTTTACTGCTAGAATAGTCTACTTACACTTGTGTCGACCTCTCCCATGTGGAGAGCCCCTAGAAAAAGTATATATTACATACGCAAACCGATTATCTAGGGGTAGCATTTACCAGGGTAGACTTCCCGTTTCATATTGATGCACATTTTACATATTTTATGTACACTGAACTCTCCATTTATGTAGACTGTGAATACGCTTTTAATTAAACAGGTTCCTTATCATTCATCGTTGACATTGTGTAATACCACTTAAAAAAAACACTTATTCGTGATTACCGGTTTCGGAATAATCATTCCATCAATCAGGTCATAAAAATGAAATTGTTACGGTCTGACATCTATACAAAAAATGTTTTTTTAAAGACAGAAAAAAGACAAAAAAAAACATTCATTGATTCGGCATTAACTTTGTGAAATGACATATTGATTATAATAAAATCACTTATATGATACCACTGTTTTGAAATTTAATACCACTTTGTAAAATACCACTTTCTGAGTTTTATCTCATTACAAATTATCGTTGTAAAAGAAAAACCCTTGTTTTTTTACAACTTACTAGTTTCGGAAGCCTAAATATATCTTCAGGTCTAAATATAAACTAAAAGCATTAATAATGATCAGTTCTGTAAGTAAGGAGGGGGGTAAGTTAGGGGGAGGGGGGGTGGAGTTTGAGAGTAAAGGAAAAATGGAAAGCAAAGGTGAAGAATTTTGAAATAATCTAGTAATTATTAAATTATTACTAGAATTTAAGTTTTTTTGGATTTCAAAATTTTCAATTTTATTCATTATTTGTCCTTTGTGTGGTACTGGATGTAATAATTTTAGTTAATGTGAGTCGAATGAGTGATCCAAGTCGAGAAAACTCCAAAATTTAAACAAAATTTTTGGCACACTCGAAATATTTTCAGAAGCATATTTCTGCGGTCATCTAAAAGATGGATTGAAAGCTGAGATTCGATATCGCAGGAGGCTGATCCTTCTTAAAAATAGGCCACAAGGCCTACACCAAAAAGAAGATATTTATGTTAGTTCATGCTTTTAATATGATGTAGCAAGGCGTCCAGTGACAACGCGACGCTAGGTTCGTATGTTCTCACGTATTACTATTTAAAAAAAAAATTATATTTGCATTTTTTGTGAGTAAGGTAGGGTAGGCACTGCTTAAGCACATGCGTGGAACGCACGCCCCTGCATATAAATATTACAAAATAATATTCAGTGCCAAGTATTTTTTTTCTAAGTATGATTGATATACTGAAATTATCACAATATTTACAGTAGGATTGTGGTTTTTTCACAGCAAATAATGATAGGAAAAATGTAAACACTTTAAACCACAGACACACCACTGTCTACATCCGTAGCACAGTGATTAGAGCACATTGCTATAAGAAACAAGGATAATACCTTAATTTATGTATTAATTTTTAAATCAAACACAGATTTTTTGAGTCTACTAAGTTGTATTTTATTAACAAAAACACATTAAAAATTAATATTTTGACAAATGTTTCGCCTAGTAATGGCAATTTCAAACGAATAAACCTAATTAAAAATCTATCGGCAATCTGTAAGAATCGGCTCTCCAAAATTGATTGCACTACGGTGCAAAAGCTCATTTTGTCCATAATTCAGGTATAGTTTCGAGACGAAAAAATGGCATCCACGTGCCAAAACCTTATATAAAAGATGCCAAGAAGAGTAAAATCTTTGACTGAGCCCAAATGAGATTATATTAAATATTTATTTGTGATATAACTAATAAACAAAATGTTTTAAAAAAAATTTAAAGAAAATAATAAAAACAAAGTTTTGTTTCAATTAATCTGTTCGATACTGTACCTATGCATTTTTATTTACACAGCTTTGTCTAAAATATGTCAATTTCATGAAACAATAGGAATGTTTATTTGTATTAGGAATTTATTGCGCATATAATAATTCTTTTTCGAGTCAATTTACATTGTAAAAATTAATGGTTAATAATGCTAGTTAGGAATTCGCGTAGTTAATATGCAAATCGTACAATTTAGTAATGAAACAAACCCGTAAGTGAAATTTTGGGTTCAATCCAGCGTTATATATAATAAATAATATTAATAGTTCTATGAAAATCAATTAAAGGTATCAATATTTTATTTTAATTATTATCAGACAAGATGCACTAAAATCAGTTTTAGCAAATAAAAATCTATCAGCCGAAGCTAAACTGGCAGTACACAGTGGAGTTCTGGTTCCAACCCTTATGTATGGAAGCGAAGCATGGAGTTGGCAAAAGAAGGATGAAAGCAGACTGAATGCAGTCGAAATGCGATCCCTCAGACGTATGTGTGGCAAAACGATGTTTGATAGATGTTCGAATGATGAAATAAGGAAAGAATGTAAGGCTGAGATAAGCATTATCGATAAAATTAAGAAAGGTGTGTTGAGATGGTTTGGACATGTGGAGCGTATGAGTGAAGAAAGAACGGTTAAACAAATTTATGGGGCGAATGTAGTTGGAAAAAGAAGCAGAGGACGACCGAGGAAAACTTGGCACAATCAGGTATGTCAAATACTTGAAAGCGGCCGGGTCAGGAGTCGTAATAATCGTCGGGTATGTATGAGGAGATGCATAAATGTAGAAGAGGCAAAGAATGTTTGCAAAGACAGAGTGGTGTGGCGTTCGATTTTCTCTGCCTACCCCTGCGGGGAAGCGGCGTGATGGTTAGTTAGTTAGTTAGTTAAAATAATGTAAAAAAGTTGCTTTTGTGCAATGATGATCGAAGTAAAACCTTTCAAAAAGTATTTTTTATATACTTATTTATTATTATTTTTTTATTAATGTAATATGGTTACAATGTTTTCACAATTTTAATTAATTTTATAAACATTTCTAACAATCTCAAAATGAAAAGAACTTCGTTCTTAACGAAGTTCTCTCCAAAAAAGAGACTGAGCTCTTGTGCTTGGAGAGGGACTTACACTTGTTTTACAATTAACAATTTATTTTTATTGAAATAATTTTTTTCTTTTTTTTTCTTTCTTAGATTAACATTTGAAAAAATTCATTAAATTTATTTTTTAGCTTTTTAAAGTCTTTAATTTTTTTTGTCTGTAGGAAGGTTGTTGAAGTAATTAGTTCTCAAATATTTGAAGTTCTGATGGAATTGTTTGGTATTGCATTTTGGTATTGTAAAGTCATGTTTATATCTTAAAGATGAGCTTTTATTTATTTAGAGCTTTTATTTATTTTATACATATGTATGTACATAGATCATGGCTCTAACCAAATTGTTTTCCTTACAATTTTTTTATATTTTTCAATTTATTATCCTAGACGAGAAAACACCAAGGAAATGAAATAAGAAAAAAACACACATTTTTTGATCAAATACATTTTCCGAGGGCTTTCCTTTACAGAGATAAGTTATATCGACGAGTAACTCGGGCAAAAAATACCGATAGCGTTTTTCAAAGGAAAATGATTACTTTGGGTAATGCACCGACTTGGATAAATGTGAACGAATGGCCATACATAATATGAGAGTGATATAAATATATGAAAGAGGGGTGTGTTTGGAGTATGTGGAAATCTGAACGTGAAATTCTCTTTAAACGTATCGCCTTCAATGTAACATCGTTGATACACTTGTGTGGGTCTCAAATTGTGGAAGACTGCGACACGGTATAATTCACGTAGATGAGTGATTCTAAAATATTATTTCCTTATCGCATTTTAAATAATAGCATTTTAAATAATCTCTGATAATTATTTGTTATTTTACTGTTTTTTATTCCATAAGCCAACAGTATATTTTCGGCTTTTCAAACAATATTTTTTCGGCATCAGTTATTGAATGTGCGTAGAAGAATATTTTCAATCTTTTACAGAGTGTGCATGCTTCTGAAAATAAAGGTACAGGCAGCGGATCCTCTTCATATATCGCTAACTCCTTTCAAGAACGTCATAAATAAAAAAAACTTGATTTTCAGGAGAACGTTTTTAAAGTTTAAAAATATCATACAATGTATTAAAAATAAATATCAAGCCATTTATAAACTTTTTACTGTGCAACAGATTTTTTTAGGTAAAACCTGAAGGTTTTTTCTCCATTTGAAAAATATTTAGTTTATTTAAAAAAATATTAAACAATACTTTTTCTTCAAAATGCAAAAAACAACACTTTCTGCCCTGTAGCGGATAAATATTAAGTTAAAAATATGCCGCTTTTCCTGGGATATAGTACATTTTCTGGGCATTCAGAAAATGTGCATTACTGAAAATTGACGATTTTTGATTTATGACATTCTTGAAAGGAGTGAGCGATATATCAACCTCTCCTGCTGTATCCGTCAACCTTGCGTCATTGAAGCTTTCGATATTTTCTATCTGTCGCGTTGGAATATTATCCCCGAATGTAAAAAAAATTACAAAGTTGAGAAGAATGTTAAAAAAAAACAAAATTTTAAAAATTGCAGCGTACTTCAAACGATGAATACGGTAAAATTGTGATAGAGAAACGATCGATGCGATCAATTTTTGTATGAAAGAATTCAGGCTAGAAGAAATAAACGACAAATCCGGGAAAACGATTATTCGAGGAACGATAGATAGAGGTTTCACTGAATTTGAAATACTTAATCACGCAGTTTTCCGAAATGATGACGCACCCTGAAAAATAATTGCGTACGAGTGCAGAGCGAACGGTCTACATTCAATCGCACAACCGTATTATTGTATAATATCTGAGAAAGTAGAAATGGAATCGGCATTATCGACAGCCGATATCAATCAAGAGGCAATTATTTTTAAGTTAAGGCTGTGAATAAGAAATCGAATAACTGAGAAGGTAGAATTTGTATTTCATTTAATGACCGGTAATAATAAGGCGACCGGAAGAGGAAATGATAAATAATTCACCAGTGCCACACACGCCTACTTATGAATATTACCTTTAATATAGGAAACCAATGGAATACTCGGCAACATATTTTTATTGTAATAATTGGATAGTATGTGTCGGGTTGTGGTCCCGTGGTTAGTGACGCGGACTCTCAAGTCAGAGTTTCTCGGTTCGAACCCACACTACCACTATTTGATAACTATTTCTAATAATGAGCCACTTAGGCTCACAGAAATAGTATAAAATTGAAATATTTGTGTGAATAATAAAAACACAAATATTCACCTTTTTTTTTCATTTCAAAAATGTGTAATATTTTTTGTAACAATATTTTTAAAGGTGATTAGCCCTTTGCTTCAGTTACCAGTCCAGGGTGATATTTGAATAAAAATGAGACTGAAAAATCACTTGTATTTATTTGACCCCCCCCCTCCATGGGATTCGGGTCTGAGACAGAACGGTAGCCGAGCGTACTGACCATTAAGTTACAGAGGCGGAAAATGTACATAATAAGCAAGGTAAATAATAAAAGCAATTCCCATCTTTAAAAAAAAGTGAGTTAGTAGTCACCTGAGGAAGTAGTCGTGCACGAAGTCCTGGTGCTCGTCCAGCCAGGCCTCGGTGCGCGCGCACTCGGCGTCGTAGCAGCAGCCGGCGGCCGCAGGGGCGGTGCCGCGGCGCCCCGCGCCCGGCCCGCGCGGCATGCCCGCCCCCTGCTCGATGCTGTGCACCTGCAGGCCTGGAAACCGAGACCACACGTTACCAGGGCGTTACAAAACAAGAGGCTACCTTTGCTGGCCCGAAGGGCCTTCCCAAATTGTCGTTTAATTTGTAGAACTCCATTTTAATTTATGAATTAAATGTTAAATCCAAACACTGATTTTTTGAGTGAACTAAGTTTGTTTCACGTGTTTCACCTAGTTATTGTATTTTTAAACGAATGTGAAGATAAATGGACTGACGGTCCTTATGTAACTATACAATTCTAGGTACTTATGTAATAGTTTTAACATGTGCAGCGACAACAATAGTTAAAAGGGCATATAGGTACAAATACTTTTATTAATTTTCGGTTAAAGAAAGGATTTATTGATTGGTTACTGGTCTAACAATACCATGCCAATAAATTCTTCATTTCACAGTCAGTATTAATAGTACGTGTTAGCGCAATTCCTGGTCTATATAATACACACATAAAATATCGCTCACTCCTTTCAAGAACGTCATTAATCAAAAATCGACAATTTTCAGTTGTGCGTGTTTTTGGAATGCCCAGAAAATGTTCTATATACCAGCAAAAGCGGCATATTTTATACTTAATATTTACCCGCTACAGGGCAGAAAATGTTGTTTTTGCATTTTGAAGAAAAGGTATTGTTTAATTATTTTTTTAAATATACTAAATATTTTTCAAATGGAGAAAAAACCTTCAGGTTTTACCTAAAAAAATCTAATGCACAGTAAAAAGTTCAATAAGTGGCTTGATATTCATTTTTAATTTATATTTTTAAACTTTAACGGTCTCCTGAAAAAACGTTCAAAAAAACTTTAAACGTTCTCCTGAAAAATCAAGTTTTTTGATTTATGACGTTCTTGAAAGGAGTGAGCGATATGTAGAATGTGAAATGTTTCTTTTTCCGGGACTAAAAACATTTCCAATTAAAAAGACAAAACTAAAAGTGATGAACAAAATTGATTGACTTTGAGAACGAGTTTCATTGGATAATGTATTGAAAAGGAAAAAAAGGCAATTGGAGTGAGCACATCTATATTGTGCTTGATTCTGCTCCATCGGCAGGTTTATTTTCACTCCATTAAATTTATCGATATATTTTCATTTAATCGTCTTAAACGATATCGTCTAGTTCACAGAGAGACCACCTAACACATAAAACCTAAAAAGGAACATTTATATTAAAACATACGATATAACCTGTTAAAATTGGATAGTTACTTCAAATAATACTTTAATGAAATCGATTTTATCACTACGGTGTCGTGACCTATTCTATGGATGTTTATGGTGATTAAAATTTTCCTGATGGCTTTGAAGATCTTTAACACTCTTTTCACGGTCAATTCTATTATAAAAATAGGAAATTTTTTTTAAAATTCGGTGAATAAATTTTGACCTTCTGTTTGCTACTTTTCCGGCGACACCTGTGGTTAAAATTAGTAATTTTAATTAGTGGAAACCTTCATGAAATGTTTGTAAGATTCTTTCCTTATTATGTATATATCTTACTAGGCAAAGCCTAAACTTTTTTTAAAATTTTATAAAAAATTTAACACTTGTTATAAACACAATGAGTTTTATTTTATTATACACGACTAGTTTCGAAAATTAACAGATGTTTTCATCTACAGGTGAAAATTAAAGCAAAAAATATTTAGGTGTTTATATTTATGGAGGTTGATAGGGTAATAAATAGAGGGGGGGGTTTGAGGGTTTTTTAAATTAATTTTTGTATGTGAAGTTTAGATTTCTCGCAATTTGGCCAGTATATTTATCTTCGCAGTCTTCAGCTTCTATGTAAGCTATTAACTTTTAATTTTGAGGTTCCAAGAATTTTACGTTTATTTTTATCAGCTTAAAAATTAAGTTGCATCTCACAGTTCGTAAAATCGGTAGTGTAAAGGCAAAGGGGTATATCTGTCTCAGACCAAATTTTACAGGAGAGCAAAAACAAACTTGTGAAATAAAATAACTCATTTGTTTTATGTATTTTTATATGTACATATTTTAAGAAACTAAATAAGTATTGCAACTACAGCTGTATCCTTTTGCCAGATTATGAAATACACTATTTTAGACGTTTTGTGGAACAAAATTTGACAGATTTACCCCTGTGCCATTACATTACCGAAATACGGTACGAAATATTTAATCAGTGTAAGATCCAAAAAAAACTGGAAATTTTCGGAAATATGTAGCTTCCAAGTAAAACAATAGAACCAGTATTAATTCCTGGCACAAATTTCTGTATTGGAACTGGGACTTGATCCCGTTCCAAGTTGCATTAGCGTATAGATATGTGAACATAAATTACGCATTTATGACCCAATTTAGAAGAATTTTACGACGTCGTTCGAGATGTTGTATTAATAAAATTTTATAACAATAATCGCAGAAAATATAACGAAGTTAAGGATAAAGAAACAAAAGTTAATGGTATAACTATATAGGGTGGCGAAATGGGTGTTGACGGTTTTTAAATGTGAAAATAAGGGTGTCAAACAAATAAAATGATAACTAAAATCATTCATAGATGCTGCCAAGAACTCACACGTGAAAAGAAGTGTGAATTATATTTTGAGTACTGTGATTGTCAATCATGGTGAATGTTACACGTGTAATAAAGTGATCACCAGCGTATGATGAGTTTTATCTACTGTAAATACCCAGACTTCCATATTCTTTTTTATCTACATTGGGATGCCAAAATGCAAGATTTTTTTGCATATTTAATTAAAATTTTACTTGTTAAATTCGACTATTTTTTTTATGTATTGAAACACGTATTTCGATGCATTCCGCATTATTTTCAAACACCGTTCAGTATTTGAAAATAATGCGGAATGCATCGAAACACGTGTCAAAATAGATTTTAAGAAATAGTGGTATTAAATAAGTAAAAATTAAATTAACAATGGAAAGATGTTACCACAAAGTGAATGCCGAATCAAAAAATTTTCTTTTTTGCTAATTTGTTTTTGATCCAAATAGGAGATATTATATTAAAATCAAGATTTTTATAAATATCTCCACATACATGTCGAAGTCATCATATAATTGAAGTGTTATCTTGACAGTTAATATTTGAAGGTAAGGTGATTAGTCCTGCACATCAGGTACCAATCCAGGATAATATCAAGTCAATATTAGAGTGGAAAAACACATGCTCATTCTAACCCTCCTGGGAATCCAACCCGGGATCTCTATTACAATAGTCAAATGTGCTAACCATATCCATAAACTTTTTTTTTAAAAATCTATAAGTCAATACTTATTGCACCACCCTATATAATATTATTTGTAGGGTAAAACAGAAAGGAAGTGGAAAGCTTTAAAATATTATAGTAAATAATAAAATATTTCGTTTAATAAATTATATAAAAAAGTTTATGTTAGTTTTCGTAAACTTTGTTGAAGTTTTTATCGCTTACCCCTCGTTGTATATAGAGTTTAAATGGCCAATTTAACCCATTTCTTTCAAATACAATGAAAAAAAATCACATTCTCATTTCCTTCTAACTACATATCCTTGTATGAGTTTAAAACAGTTCTAGTGATTCAAGAACAAGGTTTCTAAATTGGTTCATATATATAGAACTTCCAAGAATTTGAGTAGTGTGGTTGTCAATAATGGGTAGAATTGGTGAATGTTACACGTGTGTAAAGTTCCATATTCTTCTTCATCCTTGATGAGATGTCAAAAAATAATATGAAAAATGTTTATTTGTTAAGATCAACATCAAAAATATTAAAATTTTTCCGGTGATACAATATTCAAATTTTGTTTCTTGTTATTTCGGCTATCGACTGCGAGCCACATTATCAGCGTCACGTTCCGCGATTCTTGGCACATTGTGAATTTTTAGAGCAGGCCTGGCCAATCTAAATTGCACCCCGGGCCGCAACGATGACCTTAAATTTTCCCAAGGGCCGCATACAGACATAATAATTTAAAATATATTTTTTTACAATGAATTTCATACTTATTAATTTTTTTATGATAATTTGAATGCAAAGGTAATCAAAAAGTATTATCAGGGTAAATGTGAAGAAAAAAAACATTACTACAACCAGATGATAGAAGAAAACACGTATTGAACCAACAAAAAATGTATTTGTCTAGTTATATACATTTAGTACACCTCCGTAGTGTAATGGTCAACACGCTCGTCTACCGTTCTGGAGGTCCCAGGTTCGATTCCAAGGGGGGGTCAAATAAATATAAGTGATTTTTTTCACTGTAATATTTATTCAATATTACCCTGGTCTGGTACCTGAAGCGGAGGGCTGATCATCTTTCCTTCATGTGTAATGTAATGATCAAGATAACACTGCGTTTATATGACGCAGTGCCCTATGCACCATCAGGGTGCGGATGGATAAGGTTTTAAAAAGGAAAAATTACACAGTGCAACATTCACCTATGATTGACAACCACACTACTCGATTTTTGGAACTCTTACATATACGATGAATCTTATGACAATATACATGAGAATTCACTAGAGCCATCTATGTTAGATTGAGAAAGCTTTTTATTTAGCAGAGACCCTTTTATTTGGATGTATGCAATATTCTAACCGGATTATTTTATATACTGGGAAACGCCTCTTTTTTATAAGATTAATGATATACGAGTATCTAGGAGTATCACGGGCAAGATAACACTGCGTTTATATGACGCAGTGCCCTATGCACCATTGGGGTGCGGATAAGGGTTTCCTCTCTCTTTCTCAATAAATATTAAGAAAAATTTTAAAAATCGATATTATTAATTGGGACACAAAAATCAAACAATATCAACAATTTTATTTGAAATAAAACCAATTTTTAATGACCACTCGGTTCGAGATTTCAGTTGGTCTTCGTTTCTAAATCTATTTCAACAGTTTGAGTTGCACATCTTTACTGGTTTCCGAGATTTTTTGAGATTGTCTTAAATTAGCGATGCTGAAGAGCGTACGAACGGATAATGTTCACTGTTTTTCAACAACATGCATGACTTGGCTCATAGATTAAACTTGAGGGCATAAATTTTGTTGATGTATCAAACCGTGTATCACAAATATATCGATGGTTTAAAAATATATTCTTCATACATGACCGCGGGTCGCATGTAAGGACGTCGCGGGCCGCGGGTTGGCCACCCGTGTTTCAGAGTCTAACAAGCGATATGTCGCTGACGTGGATTGGAATCTAGATTATCGGTTAACATGACTTTATTGCTTGTTTTGTAGCAGAGAGGAATATCTTTGTGTCGTTTATTTCCAACATAGTTATATTTACAGGCACAAACGTGTTGTTATATTGTCACCAGTAGGGATATCCACATATGTATGTAAGTAATACCGCTACCGCTTGAGCCTAAAATTGAGTCGAAAATTTCATAACTACAAAAAAATTATAAAAATATATGATATTTTTTGTAGTTTTATGAAATTTTCGATAATAGATTTTTAGTTTTATGGTCTTATTGTCAAGAGCAGCAGTCGATTAACCCAAATATATAAATATACATGTAAATGTATGCATGTATAGTCATTTTACCCTTATCCGCACCCACTGGTGCATAGGGCACTGCACTGTATGGAAATTTTATTGTCTCGATCGTTAAATACACGGAGGAAAGGAGATCAGCCTTGCGCTTCAGGTACCAGTTCAGGGTGATATTTAATATGTAAATACTAGATTGAAAATTTGCTAATATTCGTTTTGACGAAAAACGCATGTAAAAAGAACTCCAATGACAAGACACACAAGGTGGCTTGGTGGATCTCTGTAACAAAATATTTTAAATACGTTAATAATTTTTCTTTTAAATAAATGTATTTAATTTAAGTAAACAAAAAAAAAATACAAACGTAATTAGGAAATATAATCAACTGTATTATTATCGGCGAGAGCTTTTTGCTCACTTCTTTCAACAACGTCACATTAAAAAAAAAAGATTTTTCAGGAGATCGTTTTTAATGTTTAAAAATATAATGAAATGTATTAAAAATAAAAATCAAGCCACTTATTGATTTCTTAGGTAAAACAGATCAGCAACAGATCATTTTAGGTAAAACCTGAATGTATTTTCTCCGTTTGAAAAATATAAAGTAAATTAAAAAACAATACTTTTTCTTCAACACTTTCTGCCCTGTAGCGGGTAAATATTAAGTTTTAAATGTGACGCTTTTGCTGGGATATAGTACATTTTTCGGGCATTCCGAAAACTAGCACAACTGAAAATTGACGATTTTTGATATATGACGTTGTTGAAAGAAGTGAGCGTTTTGTTCGCCAAGGCCACGTCAACAAAAACGTCTTAGATTGGCAATTAGTAAAACATTTTATCGTCAAAGCTCTGATCGATCATGATTCCGCTTAACTTTTATTAGACTCACGAATCCTATATTCGGGGTATTATCTTCCAAGTTATTACCTTTCCGTCGTTGATGTGCGTGGTTCTTGCCTCGTAAAAGACCCGATGTTTTGTAAAACTTATACTCCATATCGCACCGTAAACATTATTTTAACCTTCCCCTCCCGGTGATATGTATTTACTACAACTTATTTTTTTTTATTTATTTCGAAACATATTACATACATAAATCATATATCGCTCACTCCTTTCAAGAACGTCATAAATAAAAAATCGTAAATTTTCAGTTGTGCGTGTTTTCGGAATGCCCAGAAAATGTTCTATATCCCAGCAAGAGGCATATTTTTAACTTAATATTTACCCGCTACAGGGCAGAAAGTGTTCCAAATATTTTTCAAATGGAGAAAAAACCTTCAGGTTTTACCTAAAAAGATCTGTTGCACAGTAAAAAGTTGGGTAAGTGGTTTGATATTTATTTTTAAAATATTGAATTATATTTTTAAACTTTAAAAACGTCCACCTGAAAAATCAACTTTTTTTTATTTTTGACGTTCTTGAAAGGAGTGAGCGATATACATATAATATTCCCGATGAGTAATTTCTTTTTCTCATTTTGGGATATGGGATTACGGTTAACAAGACTGGAACACAAATAACAATGTTACAAAAAAGATTTTTTTTAAATAACCAAAACTAATACAAATACATGGCAAAATATAAAAACAATTAACAGGTATAATAAATAGGCACAAGAAGCATATTTAAAAGAAATAAATGAGAAAGCACAAGGTAAGAAGCATATTGAAAATAAACAAATGAGAAAATACAAAAAATAAAAAAAAAATACAGCAAATAGGAAAATATAAAAAACATAAGGTAAAAACAAAATTAGAAAATATGACTAATCACTACATATATATCTTTCCATAAAGTACCCTCTCAGATCATTTATTATGGAACCCCGAATGGGTTTTATTTTATATATGTCAGGCAGCTGGTTAATTTGGGTATTGACAATATAATTTGAGGACCTTACTCCAAATTTAGTAGTGCTTATCGGCTCCACATGTATTTTGTTATGTCCTCGTGTATTATGATTATGAATTTCTTTAATATCATCATACATTATAATAGATACGGGCTCAAAATTTTTGTTTTCCTCCGTAATACTTTTACGTGTTTCATAAAAGTATTTTAATATAAAGTTGTTCATTTGCAGTGACGGAAATAAATAAATTGTAAAAAAAAATCGGGGATAGAATCACAATACAGAATACACAAACATACACAAACGTTTCTCAGATAGATGGAATCACAATACACAAATTATTTTTTGACATCTCATCAAAGATGAAGAAGAATATGGAAGTCTGGGCATTTACGGGGCTGACGACCGTCATCGGCTGGTTTAAGTGGCCACTTTACACACGTGTAACATTCACCAATTCTACTTCTGTAATTGGAGATAGTCCAGATTTTGTGAACAAGTATTTGGACACATTCAAAATGTTGTAAATAAATTATCTGGTCAAATTATAAGCTTAAAAAAATAATAAAAATGAAAATGGTATTTTCTGGCGTTTCTCATGTGTGTGATTATAATCCAGGATTCGGACCTCACATACTAATATAAGAGTTTCTGCTTAGTACAAAAGCTTCTTTACATCTCACCAATAGATGTCTCTAGTGAAGTTCTAGTGATTCAAGAACAAGGTTTCTAAATTGGTTCATATATATATAGAACTTCCAAGAATTTGAGTAGTGTGGTTGTCAATAATGGGTAGAATTGGTGAATGTTACACGTGTGTAAAGTGGCTACTTAAACCAGCCGATGACGGTCGTCAGCCCCGTAAATGCCCAGACTTCCATACTTTTCTTCATCTTTGATGAGATGTCAAAAAATAATATGAAAATAACTCCTGTAATTGGAGATAATCCAGATTTTGTGAATAAGTATTTGGACATACTCAAAATGTTACAATACACAAACATACACAAACGTTTCTCAGATAGATAGAATCACAATACACAATACACAAACGTTTCTCAGAGTATGCGTGCTTGCCGCAGGCGGAAGAAAGGATAGTTAGACAAATTTATGAGGTGAATGTGGTTGTTTATAGAAGCAGGGAAAGACCGAGGAAAACATAGCATGATCAAGTGATTCAAATACAAAGTGGTCTGGTCAGGAGTCGGAATAATTGGTGTTTATGTATGAGAAGATGTATGTATAAATATGGAAGAAGCGAAGATTGTGTTCAAAGACAGATTTGTCTGGCGTTCTATTCTGTCTGCCCAACTCTGCGGGCGAGTGGCGCACTGGTTTGATAAGTACTTGATACAAAATTTATTTTTGGTTCTTGGAGTAATTCATCTTATTTAAAGTGCATGTCGAGTCGGGATCTGTTAAATTTCCCGATTTGATGACATATTGACGAGTTTAACCTATTTTATTGACCCGCTGTAAATTAACTGACCTGGCTATAAGTTTATCCGGGTCAAGTAAGTAGGTATCAGCGATCTGTCAGTAAATTGTTTATTTAGTCTCAAACCAATCCGCTCTGATAATCTACCCTGATAATGATATTGATTGTTTTTATCAGTGCAGTAAAAAAAATTAACACTACACTTCGGTTATGGTAGTTACTTACTATGTAAAACTGTTTCCGTATGAATTTTTGCTACGGAGTGTACATTTAATAAATTTTGATTAGATAATTTACAAAAATAATAATATAATTCCAAGAGAATATCTTATATATAAGAACAGTGTCCGTCAATGGTTGCTTAACATTGGAAGGGACAAGGTAGAAAGTGAATTGATTAAAGTCCAGGTGTAATTATCACATTGAAAAACCTTAAACTATAAATTATTTTTGTATCTCCTGTATGTTATGTTTATAATCTAATCATTAAAAAAAATATATTAAAAATTAAAAAAAATAAAAATATAAATTTTGTATTACCATGTTAGTATTTGGCTCAACACAGGCCATGCCTAAAGAGCCGTAATACGTATAATAAATGTGTATATGAAATGAATATGTATATTGAATGTATCTATGTATTATGAAAACAAATAAATAAATTTAAAAAAAAAATATATATATATATATCGTAGTCGTACAGGAGAAAGTGACCAACTAACGAAGTATAAAATGTTCAGGAGGGCCATTTGAGTCACTTTTGCTTGGCAAGAAAATAAACATCAACGCAGTTAGTCATTTTTAACAAGTCAATGTATTATATCAATATATAGTCATCAAGTTTATGTAAAAAATGCACTAGGTCACTTTCTCCGGTATGACTATATATACACACATATATATATATATATATATATATATATATATATATATATATATATATATATATATATATATATATATATATATATATGTATATATATATATATATATATATGTGTATATATATATATATATATATATATATATATATATATATATATATATATATATATATATATATATATATATATATATATATATATATATATATATATATATATATATATATATATATATATATATATATATATATATATGTACATATTAATAATAATAAAAATAAAACCCTTATCCGCACCCCAATGGTGCATAGGGCACTGCTTCATATAAACGCAGTGTTATCTCGATCGTTTACACACGAAGGAAAGGTGATCAGCCCTCCGTTTCAGGTACCAGTCCAGGGTAATATTGAATAAATATTACAGTGAAAAAATCACTTATATTTATGTGACCTCCAGAACGGTAGCCGAGCGTGCTGACCATTACACTACGGAGGCGGACGCAACACTACATATTATAATACGTTTTTATTGAATTATTTGGATATATTCGTCGAAAGTTAGACATTGATTAGATTAAATGAAAAACGACCTTTATATTATCCAAAAGTCAAGTTAAGTGATCTCGCTATTGGGGCAAGTCGCGGTAGGGCGGGGGCGGGGGCGGGGGTAACTGAAGTAGATTAATGGTGAAATGTCAATACCGCCACAACGAGAAGTGTTACATTCTCCCATGTAAGGGAGTATTATCCTGGCGAACCCTTGTGCGGTGGAACGAAGCGATCCATTCGAATTAACGCGTAAAAAATATAAGGAAAAAATATCGCAAGAGCGGACGTATTATGAAAATACAAGATATTGAAAATTTAACAAAAAAAGAACAAAAAAAGCACTGAAAAATTCATAAGAGTTATTTTAATTTTTTTACCCTTTCATTGTTACGAATGAGTTAAGAAAGAAGGGTTAAATCAATATATAAAGGTGGTTTTCTTTGGTCTTCTTCTTCTTATATTTCAAACTACATTCGTTTTAAGGTGAAGACTGACCGGAGCATTTCGTCGTAACATCGCTCGCGGCGAGCATCAGCGAGCATCCGAAACTATGGATGGAGCGCTCGGCTCGCTGTACAGACTATACGAATGCTCGAATCGTAACGTGTTACGTTACGACGAAATGCTCCGGTCAGTCTCCACCTTAAAACGAATGTAGTTTGAAATATAAGTAGAAGATGACCAAAGAAAACTTGACGGCATTTAGCATTATAAGTTCATACTTGAAAGTGGTCAGGTTAGGAGTCGGAATAATCGGCGGGTAGGTATATGTGAAGCTGCATCGAAGTGTAAGAGGCGAAGATTGCTCGCAAATACATATTTATCTGGCGCTGTATTATCTCTGCCTACCCTTGTGGAGAAGCGGCGCGATCGTTAGTAAGTAAGTTAATTAGTTTTTAAATATTCAAACGAAAATGGCTTTTCACCCCTCTTTTTACTGTAGGCGATATTTCATTGTCACATTTTTCACTGAATTTATCTGTAAAACAACAATTTTACTAGTATTACACAAAATGATCGAAAAATAATACTAACATTTAAAATAACTATTCTAACCCTTATCCACACCCGATGGTGCATAGGGCACTGCATCATATAAACGCAGTGTTATCTTGATCGTTAACACACGAAGGAAGGGTGATCAGCCCTCCGCTTCCGAAAATATAGATACGGAAGGGGCCTGTATCCAGCAGTAGAGGAGAGAGGGCTCATGAGAAAGAATAAGAAATTTTTTATTTTATTTTATAAAAAGTTATTTTAAATGTTGGCATTATTTTTCGATGACCCTGTATTATCAATAAGCAAGAGCAACAATAAATTCGCGTGAACTTTACGTCAATTTGTTTTAATTTTGTCTCCGTCATAATTGGGTGGAAATTCTATCACCCCCCTTGCCTTGATTCAATTTGTTCTAGTACCAAATATTTATTATAGTAGTTACAAAGTAGCAAGATGACACCGTTAACGCAATTAAAATTCGCAATAAATATCTCTCGAAAAGGCAATAAATCCGCTCTCTGACTACAAACTTTTGGCGTCTCGTAGCGCGGGTAAACTGATGCCAATTTAAACTTTTAATCCTTCCATATACAAACACGAATAACTTTTTTTTCTTATTGAATAACACGCTGTACACAAAAATTGTACTGTAGGCCTCACGTCGCTGTGGCTTCATCTGGTTAAAGGGAAAAAATAAATATAATTCATTTCTTGAATGCTTTTCGCAGATACTTTGTGGCACATTTTATAAACTTTATAAAATAAAACAACATTGTTTTTAAACACTTTTTATTGGTACAATTTATCCAACCGGTTTCGACAAGAACCTTGTCATCATCAGCGTTTATGTACTAAATTATAAAAAATTGAAATACTCATAGTTAGTTACCTTTACCTTACCAAAAACTTCCACGCACTCCGTACACCATATGAAAATATGATTAAAAAAACTCCTAAATATTTTCATATTTTCATATGGTGTACGGTGTGTGTGGAAGTTTTTGGTATGGGAAGGGTAATTAACTATGAGTATTTTAATGTTTTAGAATTAAGTACATAAACCCTGATGATGACAAGGTTCTTGTCGAAACTGGTTGGATAAAGTGTACCAATAAAAAGTAGTAAAAACAAAGTTGTTTTATTTTATAAAATATAATTCACACATTTCCAATATGTGCAATTTAAAAATTCTTGTGAAGTGATGCAAGTATTAAAAATCGATTAAACAACAGTCTATCCAAAAATATTGATTTCAATTGATCGATCTTATGACAGTTCATATGAGTTCACAACGTCCATCTATGTTGGATTGAGAAAGCTTTTATTATGCAGAGACCCTTTCAATTGAGCAAAACATCTAGGATGGTCTCAAGCATGTGATATAATCACAGTATAATCCAGGATTTGGACCTTGCATACATATAAAAGAGTCTCTGCTTAATAAAAGCTTTCTTGAGTCCAACAAAGATGGATGTAGTGTACTCATATGTACTAGATCATGAGATGGATCAATTTGTCTAAGAGTGCCAAAAATTTATGTAGTGTGGCTGCCAATTGGCCTTAATTAAGGGTAGAATGGTAAATATTGCACGCGTGTAAAGTGATAATTTTACCAGCCTTTGACAAGTCGTAAGCCCTGTAAATACCCAGACATTTATATTCTTCTTCATCTAAGTTGAGATGTCAACATGTAAAAAATAGCTTCCAAGTAAAGAAAACCCATATTTGTGAACAAGAAAACCCGTATTTGGACATACTCAAAATGTTGAGAATACCTTTTTTTCTCTCTTTTTTCTCAAAACATTCAGTAATCCGAACGATTTTCAAATCCGAAAAAGCCACTGCTCGATTTACGTTCGGATTAGAAATATCACACTGTAGTATTATATTCATTTATATAGAAGAAACGCGAGTGAATTCAGGAAAGTACCTGAAAAGGGCTGGAATTCAACGGGTGGCCTTTAAACAGGACGTTTAGTTCCATAATATGTAAATTCCAAACGGTGATAAAATGCATAGGATTTACAATATGCATACCATTCCAGTTAACATACAGAATACGTTACGTATATTTACGCGGATACGAGAATACCATATCGCACCCCTAGATCAAAAGAGTATCAACTCAAAAAACAGTTTTTTCAGGAAAGATTCTAAAATTAAAGGTTTGGCGAGTTATTCCTCTAAGAAAAATATCATTTACAACTACTTTTCACCTAGATTGATATTTATTTCTTTCAAAAACCACATTTCTTATTGTTTCGAGCAAATAAAGTTTAAAAAAAAAAAAAAAAAACAAAATGGAGAGAGCTGGCTTTGCATCTGGTGTCCTCATTTGTATGCCGGCTTGTTTTGAATGGAATTTAAGGGAGATAACGATACTGACTCTCCGGAGGTCCGTGACGTCACCAAGCCGGCATAATAAAGGTGCAAACATTTGTACAGGCGCAGGCAGAACGAGCCACCCTTATGTGGGAGGTCTGAATGTAACAGGGTAGCAGGAAAGTGAGGGGGTAGGGACGATTGCATTCATCCGAAGGCCTAGGCCGCGGGACATTGTTTCATCGAACCACAAAATTTAGGGGTGGAATAAATTCATTCTTTAACAGTGTGTCCAAATTTTCGGGTTGAGTCCCACTTAAGAGTTTTTCGAAAATATTAAGATTTCCTAAAAACCTTTTTTTTTGTTAAAATATTAATAAAAAAATTCGGGCGCATTCAAAATATTGTTAAAAAATATTTAATGCATTTGTTTGCGTAGTGTGCAAAAATTACTTAGCTCATATTAACACATTTACCTAGATATACCTTTATGCGGACTTAAGTTAGGTATATCATTTAAGTTATTTATTAGAACAAAAAATTTAGGCACACTTAAAATATTGTTAATTTTTTTTGTATACTGTGCAAAATTTGGTGGCGTCAATCAGCTCTACTCACCGTTTTAGCTCAAATTAATACATTGAGCTAGATGTACTTTTATGTGGACTTAGTGGGATATCTCACTTAAGTTATTTATTTGAATAAAAATTTGGGCACAGTTAAAATATTGTTTAGAAAAATAACTATGTAATGTTTTTGCACATCATTTAAGCTTAAATTAATGCATTGAGTCATGCCATATAAGTTATTTATTTGAACAAAAATTTGGGCGCACTTGAAATATTTATAAAAAAATTAACAATACATTGTTGTGAGCACCGTTTAAGCTCAAATATAGCATTGAGTCATGTCATATAAGTTATTTATTTTAACACTAATTTGGGCACACTTAAAATATTGTTAAAAATTAACAATGTAATGTTTTTTTTGCGCATCATTTAAGCTCAAATTAATGCATTGACTTATGTCATATAAGTTATTTATTCGATAAAAAATTTGGGCACACTTAAAATATTGTTAAAAAATTAACAATGTAATATTTTTGCGCATAGTTTAAGGTCAAATTAATGCATTGAGTCATGTCATATAAGTTATTTACTCGAACAAAAATTTGGGCACACTTAAAAAATTGTTGGAAAAAACAACAATGCAGTTTTTTTGCGTATCGTTTTAGGTCAAATAAATAAAATACACCGAGTTAGATTTACCTTTATGCGGACTTTGGTGGGTTATATAATTTAAGTACGCAGATTATATAATGCAGTATTTAATTATGCAAATTATAATGTTGGGTACATATTTAAGCGTGAAATACTTCAGCACTTGTGCTAACTCAAATAAAGAACGTAACGGGCGAATAAATAATAATTAACTGTAAAATTGCGTTAAGTCAAAAAAATGGTTTGGCTATTCAAATAGATAAAGAAGATTTGTATAAAATTTTTGGGTAAAATGTTGTTAATATGAGTTACATATTTGAATTACGTTCATTTATAAACGATACTTTTAGATATATGATAAAATAAATGGAGTCAATGTTTTATTGTATTTTTTTTTAAATATTCATATTTTGACACGATTGAATGAAAAGGTTTAATTACAAACACTTTTTTATCAACAAAATTGTTACTTTCATATGCGGAGCTTAGAAAAATGTCAATATAATGATCCGCAGTCTGACGGACATACCAATATTACAAACGGACTAAGCGTATATTATTATATTATTTACTCGCGAATTTTCCGAAATACTTTACTGCGTCGTCTTTGATGCTAACATGAAATAATGTCCAAAGGCTGTAATTTGCACACGAGCCAGGCTTTGGGAAGCTATCCGGCGCGACAGGGTGGAAGGTCGTGCATTAGGGCTGAAATGAAGACATACTGAAGTGAAACTCAAATTCAGGGGGGCTGAAAATGCCTGAAAAAACATGAAACTCATTTTCATTATGGTCATGAATACAATTATTTTTTGGTGGATTTTTTCGCCACATAATATTGAAAATACGCAACATGGAATTTTGACTAGGTACCTTTTTTTACTAATACTATTTTCAGCGCAGGAGTGATCGCCTTGCCTTCATGTAAGTAAAGATCAAGATAACACTGCGTCAATTTGATGCAGTGCCCTATTTAGCATTGAGTACGGATAAAAATTAAAAGTTAGAAGTAAAATAATTTTTTGCAGACCTATTTTATTAACTATTATTTATTAAGTAAAATGCCTTTTATGTAAGTAACGATCAAGATAGCACTGCGTCAGTATGATGCAGTGCCCTATTCACCATTGAGTACGGATAAAAGTTAGAAGTAAATTATTATTTTTAAATACTTCTTTCTTTTAACTTTTATAATTTATATAAAACTAATTCAATTTCAAATTAATTATGAGTAATAATATTACGTTTAAGGGTATGGCTTTGGTGGAATTATAGTATTTCAAAATCACAGCGAGAGGTGTCTCCGATAATATTATTCACAGTACGAGCCGTGCCCGACCTTTGTAGCGTATCCCTTAATCCTCGCAAACAAGGACAAAATTGTGAAGAGGCTGTGACGCCCTAGACCTTAGGGAATACATACTCGACTCCGCGACGCTTTGTGACGTTATTATTCCGAGGATCAAAGGGATATAATTGAAGGCTGAAACCTTTATTATTTTCAAACAATATTTGCCTCAATTTCTTAGTGACGCAATACAGTTGCCTTGTCTGGGATAATTTAAATTTAGAAATGTGGGAAGAACGACCTCTATCTAACTAATTAAGTAACCAACTAACCATCATGCTGCTTTCTGCAGGGGTAGGCAGAGATATCAGAATGCCACACCAATCTGTATTTAAAACAATCTTCGCTTCTTCCACATTCACGTATCTCTTCATAAATAATAATAATAATAAAACCCTTATCCGCACACAAATGGTGCATAGGGCACTGCGTCATATAACGCAATGTTATCTTGATCGTTTTTACACATGCAGGAAAGGTGATCAGCCCTCCGCTTCAAGTACCAGTCCAGGGTAATATTGAATAAATGTTACAGTGGAAAATCACTTATATTTATTTGAACCCCCCTGGGAATCGAACCCGGGACCTACAGAACGGTAGCCGAGCATGCTGACCATTATACTACGGAGGCAGACGAAATCATAAATACCTGCCAATTAATCAATAAAATACCGTGTCAAAACGGTGCAGTGCCTCTTGCGTCATTGGTCACAGATAGGGGTTAAAACATTAGTGTGAATATTATTTTGTTGACACTCAACATATGTAGGTAAAGAAGAATATGGATGTCAGGGGATTTACGGGTCTTACGACCATCATAGGCTGGTTTGAGTGATCACTACACACGTGCAACATTCACCAATTTCACCCATGATTGACAACTATACTTCTCTTGTAATTTCTCCTAATTTGAGATAATCCAGATTAATGAATAAGTATTTGGACACACTCAAAATATTGTAAACTAACGATAATAACTAAAGTAAGGGTTCGCTGTTAATAAAGTGTGTTAAAATGATTTGGACATGTGAATCGAATGTGTGAAAAATAAAACTAATTTATGAGACGAAATTTTACTGGAAAAATGAGCAGAGGAAGACCGAGGAAAACTTGAAATGATAAAATATTATAAATACTTTGGGAGTGGTCAGGTCAGAAGTCGGGATAATTGGCGGGTATGTATGAGGAGATGCTTGAATGTGGAACAGGCGAAGAACCTTTGCAAATACAGAGTGCGGTGGCGTAAGTGACGAGGAGGGGTGAGTTAGAGGGAGAAAATAATGGAAAAATGGAAAGCAAAGGTGAGAAATTTTGAAATAATATATTAATTTATTTGGAATACTGAAAAAATTAACTTTGTGGATCATAGTGATATATTATTTTGAGAAATAAAAATACTGATTTTTGATCCACTCACATTATAATGTCTTCAACAAAGAAAAATATAAAAAAAAAAAAATTATTTCTCAAAATAAAATATACTACTTATTGAATTAATAATAATAATAATATAATAAAATCCTTATCCGCACCCCAATGGTGCATAGGGCACTGCGTCGTATAAACACAGTGTTTTCTTGATCGTTTACATATGAAGGAAAGGTGATCAGCCCTCCTTTAGGTACCAGTCCAGGGTAGTATTGAATAAATATTACAGTGAAACAAATCACTTATATTTATTTGACCCCCCTTGGGAATCGAACCTGGGACCTCCAGAACGGCAGCCGAACGTGCTGACCATCACACTACGGAGGCGGACAAAATTGAATTAATATAAGAATTTAAGTATTTTTTTTGGATTTCTAAATTTTCAAAGTTCAGCTTCAAAGCTTCAAATAAGGCATCTGTGGCTTCAGAAATTATTCGTTAAAATAGATTTAACTCAAGTGGTAAAAAAGTGCTTTAATTTACAATTAAAACCGAAAGCTTCATTTACCCTCGAAGCATTTACAAAGTTGCAAACATGTAATTAGACCTTTGTGTATTGCCTTAATAAAACTGATTAGCACCCAATGAGACCTTCGGTAATATAATCAAGCCACACAGAGGTCCTATAAGGGATGGCAGTGGGTCTAAAGCGCCTGTTTAAAATCCAAGGCAAAAGAAAATCATGAACGCACTAAGGTTGATTTTCCGTCCTAGTACTCGTACGTGGCCAGTTCGCGTTAAGACTTGGTGCCATAATACCCTCAAAATACTCTCAGTTTAGATCTCCAACACGCTTGTTCGACCGCAATTCATTTGTTGTTTGACTTTAATTGAATGGCCGATTCGACTGTTTACTTACATAGACAAGAGATGTAGAGACATACAGTATCGAACAGATTAATTGAAACAAAACTTTTTTGTCGTATATTCGTAAAAAGTTTTGTAAAATATTTTTTTTACTAGTCACACAAATTTGAAACAAATTTTTGTTCAAATGAAATGAAATTTACAATGATTAAAGAAAACACTTGTTTTATACCACTTGAGTTTTATTAAAGACTACATGTTTCAGAAGTTGAACTTCCATCATTCAGGTCTGTATAATAACTATAACTATTAACCCCCTCCCCCTAACATTCCCCTCTCGTTATTTATAGAACAAATTTTATATTTTATATTTTAGTTATTATACAGACCTTAATGATGGAAGTTTAACTTCTGAAACATGTAGTCTTTAATAAAACTCAAGTGTTATAATATATATACAAGTGTTTTCTTTAATCATTGTAACATGTCTTACAACAAAGTTAATGCCGAAACAATAAATGAAATAAAATTAAAATGAAGTTTCTCACATAAGTTTTTGTGTGAGAAATTTAATAATATTTATGGATTTGCGGCAGGGGGTTAAATCCTGTTGAAATATTCCATTACCATTTGACCTTCGTTTTTGTATCCCTGGTAGTATCTTTTCCAGTAGAATCGGGTGATACTTCTCGCTATTCATCATCTCAGTCACTGAAAGAAGCAGCCCTGGTCCATAATACGAGGAACACCCCCAAAACATTTTTTTAAAGGGTGTTGAAAATACAAAAAAAAAATTGTTTCAATAAATCTGTTCGATACTGTAGTATGTAAAATTAGTCTTACATACATTTCATAATGGCATGTGCTTAATAAATAACTTGACTCTTTGACATCTACACATAGATGAAGAATTATTTGACCAGTTATTTTTTTTTTAAATATTAAGCTGTATAATAAAATGAAAATCATAATTTTAAGAGTTTCCCAGTATGTAAAAATAATCCGGGGTTCGGATCTTGCATACATCCAAATAAAAGGGTCTCTGGTAGTTAAAAGCTTTCTCAATCCTACATAGATGGCTGTTGTGAAGTCATATGGATCATGTCATGAGATTAATGATATATCTAGGAGTTCCAAAATTTGAGTATTTTGGTTATCAATCATGGATATGATGGTAGTTGTCATATGTGTATAAAATAATCACTTCAACTAGCGTAATATTTTTTTTTAGTCAGTCAGGTCAGATGTCGGAGTAATCGGCGGGTATGCATGAATGTGGAAGAGGCGAAAATTGTTTGCAAAGACAAATTTGTTAGGCGTTGTATTCTATCTCTCTCTCTCTAATTTGGTCAGTAATGTTGATTTGGAAATAAAAGCATAATTGAAAATTTTATTTACACAAATTAATTTTGTTTTAATAAACATTAATGCAGTTTTTTCCGCATTATTAAATAAATAATTTTTTTATTCATTTTAATTATCAATCTCAAATATTTTTATTGTTTTTGTTTGCATTGTTTTTGTAAGATTTTTAATATTATCGTTTGTTTACAAGTATTGAGAAAATAAACACATTAAAAATGTGTGCTTTCTTTTATCTTTCTTTTCCAATGAATAAGATTGAGCCTTAGCAACGCGTGGCTGGGTACGGCTAGAAAAGAATAAAAATGAAACGAAATATTCGATTAAATAAATATCTGATAAAAATAACAGACGACTGGAAAAGGGGATATTTTTCTAAGACGTAATACATACTTGATTGAAGCACAGTATCAATATGCCGTAATACCGAGAGACGTTCATTTTAGTTCATTTGGGGTTGGAACTACCCTCGCAGAAAGCAATTGAATGTTTCGATCTGTGAACGGTAATAAAGCCATTATTGCGAAACATACAATATCCAGCAAGGAAGGCTTAAAGCACGACATTTTCAATAATAAAAGCAAAGCTCTCCAGGTTGCTTGGAGAAGTTATCAGTGTCAATCTTGTAGGATCTAAAACGGCGTTTGAAATCCCGCAAAAAAGAAATTCATTCGAACATTTTGAGGTTAAAATAATGTTTTATTTACCATTCACCATTCTACCCATGTCGCTCACTCCTTTCAAGAACGTCATAAATCAAAATTCGTAAATTTTCAGTTGTCCATATTTTCGGAATGCCCAGAAAATTTACTATATCCCAGCAGAAGCGGCATATTTTTAACTTAATATTTACTCGCTACAGGGCAGAAAGGGTTGTTTTTGCATTTTGAAGAAAAGGTACTGTTTAATTATTTTTTAAAATAAACTAAATATTTTTCAAATGGAGAAAAAACCTTCAGGTTTTACTTAAAAAGATCTGTTGCACAGTTAAATGTTCAATAAGTGACTTGATATTCATTTTTAAAACATTTCATTATATTCTTAAACTTTAAAAACGATCTCCTGAAAAATCAAGTTTTTTGATGTATGACGTTGTTGAAAGGAGTGAGCGGTATATTAAGAAACCATTGGGTGCGGATAAGGGTTAAAAAAAAATTCAAATGGAGGAAAAATATTCAGGTTTTACCGAAAAAGATCTGTAGCACAGTATAAAGTTCAGTAAGTGGCTTGATATTTATTTTTGATTCATTGTATTATATTTTTAAACTTTAAAAACGTTCTCCTGAAAAATCGAGTTTTTTGATATATGACTTTCTTGCAAGGAGTGAGCGATGTGTCCGCCTCCGTAGTGTAATAGTTAGCGCGCTCGGCTACCGTTCTGGAGGTCCCGGGTTCGATTTCCAGAGGGGGGGGGTCTAATTAATATTCCGAAACTAGTAGTCATTAATAAACTCAATTGGTATAAAAACAGGTGTTTCCTGAATCATTGTAAGTTATTTTTTCACTGTAATATATATTTAATATTACCCTAGACTGGTACCTGAAGGGCAAGGCTGATCACCTTTCCTTCGTGTGTTAACGATCAAGATAACACTGCGTTTATATGATGCAGTGCCCTATGCACCATTGGGGTGCGGATAAGGGTTCGAACTAAATTCAAATTCTACCCATGAAATAAAATAAAAGTAAAAAAACGCTTAACGCAAAACAGCAGGGGCCATTTAAAATTGAGAATCAAAATTGTAGTATCAATTTATCATAACCTAAAATATAATGTATACCCAAATACAGGCCATGCCTTTGTGGGATCTTTGTTTTAGTAATAATGTTATATATTTTCTTGTACTTGTAATTATAAAATATTGTTAAATGCAAAATAATTCAAAATAAAGAAAAAAAGAAGCAATTCAATCGTAAATTTTTCGACACTTCAAGGTATTTTTTTTGTAAAGCCAGGTCACTTTTTGTCGTGGTATAAAGTATAAACGATGCGTTAGCAAAACTATGTCATTCCGAAAAATAGACGAGGTCATTAAGCCTACGATCGCGGTTTTACACTGAACATTTTATTCGAGCACCCTTATCTATCAGTTTCTTTTGTGGACTTTTTTTTATCATTTTGAATCGCTCCATTTTGCTCTGCAAACAACGTCAAGACCACTTAAGGGTAGGTAAATTTTTAAATTTGCAAAATGATCTGTGTATGAGAAACAATGAAAAAAAATACATAGAAAATTGTCATTAATTTTTTACTACTACTACTACTACTACCATCACGCCGTTTCCCCGCAGGGGTAGGCAGAGAGGATGGAACGCCACACTCTTCTGTCCTGACATACACTCCTCGCCTCCTTCACATCCATACATCTAGTCATACATGCCCTCCGATTACGCAGACTTTTGACACCGCCAGATTTTAGGTTCTGATTGATCTGATCGTGCCAAGTCTTTTTCGTTCGTCCAAGTTCTGTTTTCCCTCTCACATTCGCCACATATATTTTCTTAGTCATTCTCTCGCTATCCATTTGCTAATTTTTAATTAATTAATTTTTTAAAACACTAAATAAATAAAAAGTTAAATGAAACTTGAGCAAAATAACATGATAAAAAATCATGTCGCACAGAAATTTTTCTTTGACATCTCATCAAAGATGAAGAAGAATATGGAAGACTGGGCATTTGAGATGTCAAAAAATAATATGAAAAGTAACCCTATAATTGGAGATAATCCAGATTTGTGAACAAGTATTTGGACACACTCAAAATGTTGCAGAGAATAATTGTACATTGGCGGGCTAAATGCAGAGGGCAGATAGAGCATATATATATATATATATATATATATATATATATAAGAAAAGGAAGTAGGATCAGGTAAAGAGTTGAGGGTGAGAGGTAGAGAAAACCAAGGAAGAATGGTATGATGAAAAGTTAGAGTTTCAAGGGTATATAATCATGTTTCAGACATTTATTTATTGATTTGGCGTTTAATTTGTAGAACTCCATTTTAATTGTCAAATCAAATACAGTTCTTTGAGTCTACTAAGTTTTTTATTGTTAAAAAACACATAAAAATTAATATTGTGACAATTGTTTGGCCAGTTATGGCATTTGCAAACGAATGTGTAGATTAAATGGACTGACTGAATGGATGCTATCATCTATAGGAAAGTAAATAATGTTCAATTGCAAAGCACATTGTGATTCATTACCCAAAATTAGAAATCTATCAAAATGACAACTTAGACACGAAAGGAATTTAATGATATTTCATATATACACCTTTCAAAGTGAAATATGTACTAGGCAGAATGGTGAACGATACACAAGTGATCACTTATGCCAGCCAAATGTAAAAAAAAAACCTAGGATGCTCAAACTTCTTTAGTTAAAAACACACTACATAGGTCATTCGCAGATCATCGAAGGTGTCGATACACATATTGTATGGTGTGCAAATGCATATTGTCTGTGGCCAGTTGTGCGTGCGGTCATCTGTCAGATGGTGATGAGTGTACACGTACGTATTCGTACAAATGTATATTTAGATGTCCTAGACGGCTAGCTATTCGCATTGCTACGTTACGCTATGTGAGATAAGTTTTACGTAATCGAACCAAGCTCGCCGCTCAAACGACCATAATCGCTTTTTCACCCAATTTCACCCCCCACATCACATCAATACACAACAAGACAGGGAAATGGTGCAGTTGGGTAGACGCTCGACTGCAAAACTAGTGTTTTTTTTATTTTATTTTATTTTTTATAACATAAATTGTATAGATTTATTTAAATCACAATTTTTAACATATTATTTTTTATGCAGAGATTCACCAGGCCACCTTGTGTGTCTTTTCGGTGGAGTTGCGGGTTTGATTCAGGCCAATTGCAAAATGAATTCAAGAAAGTGCATTCCGCCATTCGCAAAATCTATTTTCAATTGGTCTAAGTGGTTATGATGTATTTATCACACTTACTTTACTTAAAGCGCCCTTGAGGTATTTTTTTTACGAAAATGGCGCTATATAAGTTATCCAAATTTATTATTATTATTATTACTTTCCCTATCCTTATAATCCTACCTACCTCGAACATCTATGATACATCGTTTTGCCGCAAATCTGTCTAAAAGATCGCATTTCGACAGCATTTAATTTTTTTTGGCAGGGCCATGCTTCACTTCAATTGCGCATTGCCAGTTTAGCTTTCGTCGTTAGACTTTTATTTGCTTTACTGATTTCAAAATCCCATTTACTCTGCTTTCAGCATTCTTCTTTCTTCTATATATTTATCAATTTTTCCATATTTTCAAAGTTTTACCCATTTAAATTGCTGATTTTGGAATATATTTTTATGACTAAATCTTTCCTGCTAGTATACGCAATTCATTGGCGACATCGTTTGGGCAAATCGAGGATTTTTGTTTGTTATTTAAGAATAAAGGTTGAGGAAATCGGACGCCGGTTGGTCACGTATTACTTAACGGTGTCAGTTTATCACGTGCTCGGGAGTGAAGAATAGAACTAATGGAAGTACCAAGGAGGTGAGAAGATAAATGGTGCAGTATTTTGGTATCACAGAAGATGCATTGCTTGCAGTACACGTATGAAAATTATTCCTTCTCGTATAATTCACCATTAAGTGATTTTTCATTAATTGATTCGCCAGCCACTTTGTGGTCCATTGATTTTAAATTTAAGGTTTACTTGGTTAATTAGACCATTTCTTAAAATCCATCTTCATCCTTCAACGCCCCAAGGATACAGTTATTTAAGGAAATCGGACGCCGGTTAGTCACGTATTACTTAACAGTGTCAGTTTATCACGTGCTTGGGAGTGAAGAATAGAACTAATGGAAGTGCCAAGGAGGTGAGAAGATAAATGGTGCAGTATTTTGGTATCACAGAAGATGCATTGCTTGCAGTACACGTATGAAAATTATTCCTTCTCGTATAATTCACCATTAAGTGATTTTTCAATAATTGATTCGCCAGCCACTTTGTGGTCCATTGATTTTAAATTTAAGGTTTACTTGGTAAATACGACCATTAATTAAAATATATCTTCATCCTTCAACGCCCCAAAGATATAACTCTAAAATTGTGTCCTAGCTTCACGATCAAGTGTTTTAAACACTTAAGCATGGTCAGAAGTTGTAATAATCAGCGGGTGTGCACGAAGAGACCCATGAATAAGGAAGAGGAGGAGATTGTTTGCAAAGACAGATTCGTATGGCGTTCTATTCTCTCGCGTTTACTTATACGGGGAAGTGACGTGATGGATACTTAATTAGTTTGTTAAACTTTAATTAAAAATGGATGAATATTACTATGGATTAATAGTACAAAAGAAAGTGACTACAAAATCAATTCATGGATCATTTTCAATAACATGAATTTCATTGGGCAATATGTAGAACCAATGAAAATAAGTCCGCTTTCGTAGTGTAATGGACAGCATGCTCGGCTACCGTTCTGGAGGTCCCGGGTTCGATTCCGAGAAGTGTCAAATAAATTTTATTGATTTTTTCACTCTTATATTAATTCAATATTACCCTGGACTGGTACCTGAAGCGGAGGGCTGATTATGCGTTAACGATCAAGATACACTGCGTTTATATGATGCAGTGCCCTATGCACCATTGGGGTGCGGATAAGTGTTAAAATGAATGAATTAAAAATTACAAAAAAGTGACAATAGAGTCCGATGAATACTCAACAATTTCATTTATGGATTTGGCAGTCACTTTGTGATAATATCTATTCATTTTTAATTTAAGTTTTACTTGGTACATACCGCTATTTCTTAAAATCTATTTTGACACGTGTTTCGATGCATTTCATTTCGCATCATTTTCAAACACCGCACTGATGCTTACCAAGTAAAATTTATATTAAAAATAAATAATTTCCTAAAAAAAATGCATAACTTATTTTCTCTATAAAAATATTTTAAGATAGATGTCGATAAAAATGAGTGTTATTTTTCAAGCAGACGACGAAGTAAAGGCGAAAATAAGTGCCAAAGGTCAAAGGGCGCGTCCTCCATCCCTGACATTTTCCATTAGATTGATTAAAAAACGAAGAGATGACACGACATGGTATAATTTCTGGATTGACATCACAAAAACAGCAAAGGCACATTGGGCGATGACTGACGTGGATTATAAGTTTTCGCTACGCCTTTCAACAATGCCGGTATTAATTTTTATTTATGGTTTCAGCGCTTAATTTGCAGAACTCCATTTAAATTTATGTTTTAATTGTTAATTCAAACATATTAAAATTATATTGTGACAATTGTTTCGTCTAGTTATGGCATTTAAAAACGAATGTGAAGATTAAATGGACTGACATTTCAGACACATTATCATCATAATGCTATAATCTATAGTGAGGTGAATAATGTTCAATTGCAAAGCACATTGTGAATCATCGCCTAAAATTCTCATCAGAAAAATGAAAAATATAAGTGTTGGTTAAATTTTCTACCTATTATCGTTGCAAGTTTAAGGCTGCGTTCATATTTATTTTAAGATGGATTATGCAAGGTCCGGGGATCACGATCTACTAGTTTTATATGAAATTTTCGTTACAAGGTCAAACATTAAGGAGATGTGACTGAACATGGGAACATATCATTGATAAAAATCGTAAAAAATGTTATCATGTCGATATCATCTTGAAAAACTAGGATGCTGTTGCGATAAACTATCAACTATCACGTACAATTTTTTATTCTCTTATTATCAGCAAGATTTACAAACAGCGATAGAACGTAATAGCCTTAGCGATCAGGGATCGTGTCTTTTTTTACGAACATAATATTACAAACCTCCTTTCTGAGAAACCTTTCTCATGACCTTCGTTCTTTGGAGATAAAAAACCTCTTTAAAAAAAACTTTAAATATTTGAATATAATAGGGGTAGTTTTTATCTCGTACTATTCTCAAAGGGATCACAGTATCGAAAAATTACATGTAGTCGGGTTAAAACCTATACAAACCTTAGAGGGGGATTTGGAATCCCCTTTAAAAAACGTTTTACAATTTAGTCGTGTTAACTAGTTATATAAATAGTAATAATAAATAAAACCCTCATCCGCACCCCAGTGGTGCATAGGGCACTGCGTCATATAAACGCAGTGTTATCTTGATCTTTTACACATGAAGGAAAAGTGATCAGCCCTCCGCTTCTGTGGTTGTCAATCATGGGTAAAATCGGTGAATGTCACACGTGTGTATAGTGGTCTCCGTGATTTCCGCCTCCGTAGTGAATGGTCAGCACGCTCGGCTACCGTTCTGGAGGTCCCGGGTTCGATTCCCAGGGAGGGTCAAATAAATATACGTGATTTTTTCACTCTAATATTTATTCAATACTACCCTGGACTGGTACCTGAAGCGGAAGGCTGATCACCTTTTTTCATGTGTTAACGATCAAGATAACACTGTGTTTATAATGCAGTGCCCTATGCACCATTGGGGTGCAGAAAAGGGTTTGAATGAATAGTGATCTAGGCTGGTTTAAACCAGCCTATGACGGTCGTGAGCCCCGTAAATGCCCAGACTTGCATATTCTTTTTCATCTATATTAAGGTGTAAAAAAATATAAAAAAGAATCTTGTTCACCTTAATAATAATAATAAAACCCTTATCCGCACCCCAATGGTGCATAGGGCACTGCTTCATATAAACACAGTGTTATCTTGATCGTTTACACACGTTTACAGTGTTGAAAGGTGATCAGCCCTCCGCTTCAGGTACCAGTCCAGGGTAATATTGAATAAATATTAGAGTGAAAAAATCACTTATATTTATTTGACCCCCCTGGGAATCGAACCCGGAACCTCCAGAACGGTGGCCGAGCGTGCTGACCATTACACTACAGAGGCGGACAAAACACCTCTTACCTTAGTTGTTCACCTTAGTTGACACTTAATTCATAATTACATTAGTGACGTATAAAATGAATTATCGAAACTGACAAGGATGCCAGGATACACCAGCTAATAATTTAACGATAACGTAAAGTAAGTTTAGCCGATAATGGGTCCCCGGCGGGAAGTTACCAACTCGCTAAAGTTATTACCCCGGCCAAGTTAACTGGAGATGGCACAAATTGACTTCATGCCGTCATGAGACGTCTAAACATTCGACACCGCTAATTGGCCCAACTACGTGGTGTATGCTAATAACCAATTACAATTATCAACGGTGAAATAATGCTAGGGGTATTTTACGATACGATCTTATAGGTGAACCTTAACTTACTAATTTACTTAACCAACCATCATGCCACTTCTTCGTAAGGGTGGCCGGAGTGAATAGAAAGCAACGTTATTCTGTATTTGGAAATATTCTTCCCCTCTTCCATATTCAATTTAATTCAGTTCAATTCAATTCAATTCAATTTTATTCAACAAAAAATGTATATATATATATATATATATATATATATATATATATATATATATATATATATATATATATATATATATATATATATATATATATATATATATATATATATATATATATATATATATATATATATATATATATATATATATAATAAATCCCTTACCGCACCCCAATGGTGCATAGGGCACTGCTTCATATAAACGCAGTGTTATCTCGATCGATTACAAATGAAGGAAAGGTGATCGGCCCTCCACTTCAGGTACCAGTATAATATTGAATAATATTGAATGTAATCCAGTGTAATATTGAATAAATATTACAGTGAAAAAATCACTTATATTTATTAAACCCCCCTGGGAATCGAACCCGGGACCTCCAGAACGGTAGGCGAGCATGCTGACCATTACACTACGGAGGCGGATATATATATATATATATATATATATATATATATATATATATATATATATATATATATATATATATATATATATATATATATATATATATATATATATATATATATATATATATATATATATATATATATACACATAAATAAATAAATATGAACTCGTCAACAATTGTATCTAATTTTAATGTAGACAAAAAATCTTATACAGGAAACTAATAAAAGTAATAAATTTTCTAACAAGTCTATGAATATTCATAAAAAACAGGATTTTTTAAGGTCTCTCGTAGTCAATATATGGAAACTTTATCGAATTTTAAAAAGTTTTCCGATTTAACAGCCTGGGAAGAATTTTATTAGAAAAATACAAAGGAGTTATAAGGAAGATTTATTCGGAGAGTCTTACTATTCCGTTTTGAATCTATCATTGCTAACTGAAAAAAATATATACTTACTAGAAAGTTATAAAGCATGAACGAAGACATATATGTATATTTTTTTGTTATCAGGATAACAGGATTGTGAAGAAAAATTTAAAATGTTGGGATTATCCTGGTTTTCACATTGAACTTAAGAACCTGACATTTGAACTCATTTTTTACATCGACAATTTTAAACTTTACATATTATTGAAAGCTGTCCCACCGCGTGCCCAGATCTGATACAGAAGCATCTAGGCTTCCTGACAGATCTGCTCTTGCTAAGCATTTAAAAAAAAAAACTAAGTTGCGTTATTTATTGAAAATGTGAAACAATATAAAAATATAAAATTGTATCCCGATTTTACTATGAATTTACATTTAAAAGCTTTCAATATACCTGTCACTGCCAATCTAAATAAATACAAGATTGTAAGTCCATCACCAAATTATCTAGAAGTACCCCGGTGTAGGCAGTGAAAGGGATTAATATTTAGTTCAATAAGTCAGCTAGATCAGATTCCGACTCGACGTTGGCCGGTTCACAAACGCCCACAACCCCGACCAGCACAGCAGACAGACACGGAACAGTGCAAAGACATTTACAGAGAATGGTCAGTCAGTCTAAACTATACATAAAAAGGATTGTTCGTTTGACCACAGATACGAACATAGAAAATGAAAGATAGGTCGCAATTTTTTGACAGTAAACGCTTCTATCGCCAATGATGTTTTGTTTTTATTTTAGAAAATAAAACCTCAGCTTTATTAAACCTCAGCATTCGATGTAACACATTTTTCTATTCATCCTACACCAACGTTTTTTAATCAAGAACTTTAATGTTAGAATGAGAATTTATTAAAATATATGTCATTTAAGAGGTATGGTTTGAATCCACATACAATTTAGATGTAACCCATTTTTTATAGTCATCGTGTGCCAAGGTTTTTCTAATGGAGATTTTTTTGTAAGAATGAGAAGAAGATATATGCAAATATATGTTATTTATAAGGTATGTTTTTAACCCTAGATATCCTAATTTAATTGAGATGTAACACATTTTTCGAGTCATCCTATACCAACGTTTTCTTATACAGAACTTTTTTGTTAGAAGAAGAAGAGGGTTGATTAAATATATGTTATTTAAGATGTGTAGTTTTGAACCCTAGATACCCACATTTATTTTAGATGTAACCCATTTTTTAGAGTCATCCTGTACCAAAGTCTTCTTAAAGAGAATTTTTTCGGTAGAATAAGAAGATGTTTGCAAATATATGTTATTTAAGAGGTATGGTTTTAACCCCCAGATGCCCACATTCAATATAGATGTAAAACATTCTTCCGAGTCATCCTACACCGACGTTTTCTAATAGAAACTTTTTTCAGACGGTGATCGCAGTTTTATGGGGAGAAGATTGCCTAAATGGACCATAAGACGAGTTCATATCCCTGTTCAATAGGCGATAAAAAAGGGATCGCGAGGAGCCGAATGAGGGCTCAAGGAAAGATTGGTCGGGAAAAAAACCGACACGGAAGACGAGGGTATGTAAATATTTCGAGAATGCGAAGGAATCGCTCAGAGTGGTATTGTCTGGAGGTTTAGCCCCGAAATATCCTGCCAATTTATTTTACACAATTTAAATATTTTTTTTATATAGAAAGACGTCTGCAAGTAAAAATTGTCACGATGAATGCCAACCTTCAGCGTGGAGTAGCGGAATCGGAAATATAAGAAAGAAAAGTGGTACTATTTTCCAACCGTTTTCGACAAGCACCTTGTTATCTACAATCGCTGACGGTGACAAGGTGCTTGTCGAAACCGGTTGGAAAAAAATATAAAAAACAAAAATTGTCAACAAAGTGGAGAACTTTATAAAATGTGCTACAAAGTACCAGTACCGTAGAACTGTAGTACTTGAACTTTGATGTGTTACTTGAGCCCAGTACAAAAAAAAATCTGTATTTGGTCTACAGTGAACGTTTCGACATGATTCATTGTTTCCCTGACAGGTGACACTTATTGTCACGATACTAAATCGATACCACAATCTAATATTTGTTTTATACTGGCCTCAAGTAACACATCAAAGTTCAAGTACCCCCGTTCTACGGTAACAAACTTTCAAGGGTAAATAAAAAATAAATAAGAAATAGGAGTAAATAAAAAATCAGTCCTGTACAAACCCCACGGGCGCCAAAAACCACCATTTTCTTACCTGTAACAAAAAGAAAATAATAATTTAAAAAAGTGCAATGAAATATAAACGATTTATTTGACGATGATTTTTTTAAACTCCTATCCGCACCCGATGGTGCAAAGGGCACTGCATCAAATAAACGCAATGTTATCTTGATCATTAACACATGAAGGAAAGGTGTTCAGCCCTCCGCTTCAGGAGCCAGTCCAGGGTAATTATTGAATAAATATTGTAGTGAAAAATCACTTATATTATTTGAAATAAAATAATTACTATTATTTTTTTAGGCCAAGAGTCGCATGGCTGAATCTGGTAAAATGGAAGAGAAAAAAAAGAAATAGCACACATTTATAATATGTTTAATTTCACAATGCTTGTAATAGAATATTTGTCTTACAATATTAAATAAAATATGTAAGCAGATGTCAGTTACGTTAGTATAACGTTCAAACGACATTGCGTTATTTGCTGGCATTGCGGGCAAAAAAACCAATAGTCAAAATGATAAAGTAAACAATTGTTTTTATACCACTTGAGTTTATTAATGACTATTAATTTCGGAAGCTAAGCTTCCATCTTCAGGTCTGAATAATTACTTATTTATTTTTTTACAAAAATATTAATAAAATTAGTATATAACCACGGTGAGTGGTTATATACTAATTTTATTAACATTTTTGTAAAAAATAAATAAGTAAAAATGACTAACCACAAAGTAAATGCTTTAAATATTAATAATATTGAGAAAATTACTTATTAGTTCTTTTACATTAAAGTGGAGTTATTAGTTATTTTACATTTAAGTGGAGAAACCCAGATTTGTGAACAAGTATTTGGACATACTCAAAATGTTGTGAATATTATATATTTTTTTAATTTTTGAAGAAATCAAAATAAATATAAATTTTAATTCAGGCAATGAGGAGAGGGGGAGGAATAAGACATTACGTTTTTTTTCAGTAAAACGATATAAATGCCTCTTTAGCGATATAATGACAAGTCAAATTGAGTTGAATTAGACATTGTTCAAACGCTAATCACCATAATTTTGTCGCATCTGAGTTGCGAATAGCAGAGGCTTCAGCGGCCGTTAAAAAGCCTTGTCACGTCTTTCAGGGACAGAACGGATATGACGATATTCAGCGCCAAGCCGCATTTGGAAATTCTGAAATGTTCCAATATTTTGAAAAGATAAATTGTGTAGTCCACTTGTAAACCACGCTATGTTAAAATTTTAAGTTTTTAAGCCAATAGCGGCAATCAGCAGAAAATTAAAAATATTACCATCCATATTTAAGGCAATCTGTTAAAAATCGATAAGTAAGGAATAAAATGGAAAAGAAAAATCAATATCCTTGCAAAGCTCGCTTTGTCGATCAACAGTTCACATTTAAAAAAATCTCTCAAATAAGTTCAAATCGGTAGAAGATTTAATATTCTACCGTTTGCCACCATTGGCTTAAAAACTTAATTTTTTGATATAACGTGGTTAGCGAGTAGACTACTCGATTTCCTAAAAAAATATTTCTCGACCTCAAGGACTTATTTTCGGCTTGATTTTGCAAATGCATATTTATACCGGCTTTGAGACAAGCGAGTATAAACACGAGTCATCAAGTAGACTCAAGCTTACATATTAAATATATTTTTTGTTTGTATTTTACAATTGTACAGTTTACATGTAAATACCCAGACTTCTTCTTCTTCCATATTCTTCTTTATTTATGTTATTATGTCAAAAAAAATATGTACAAAATAACTTCTAATTGGAGATGATCCAGATTTGTGAATAAGTATTTGGACACTCAAAATGCTGAAATGTGGAGGTCTCTACACTAAGCGAAACTTCCAAAATTGAACAACAAATCCTTTAAATGCAAATCTGTTCTGTTCTATCGAAATTATTTTTAAAGTTGCGACAAAACGTGACCCATCCTGAGTTAAACCAATATGAAATAATTAAATCGAACCAAATCGTAACAATTTTACAATCTAGAATTTCTGATTTTCAAAAAATCACATCATAGAAATGTAACGTTTTGGTGAGGACCTCCACATATTGCTCACTCCTTTCAAGAATGTCATATATCAAAAATCGTCAATTTTCAGTTGATTTGAATTGAGTTGAGTTGAGTTGAAAATGTACAGTATCCCAGCAAAAGCGCCATATTTTTAACTTAATATTTGCCCGCTACAGGGCAGAAAGTGTTGTTTTTGCATTTCGAAGAAAAGGTATTGTTAAAGGAATTTTTTGAGCATACTAAATATTTTTCAAATTGAGAAAAAAAAAGGTTTTACCTTTAAAGATCTGTTGCATAGTAAAAAGTTCAATAAGTGGCTCGACAGTTATTTTTAATACATTGTATTATATTTTTAAACTTTAAAAACGTTCTCCGGAAAAATCACGTTTTTTGATTTATATAGTTCTTGAGAAGGAGTGAGCGATATAAAAAATTTATTTAATTTATTTTTGGCATTTTAATATCTTGAATTTTTTTATGCCTGTAAGAAGGTTGTTAAAGTACTTGGTTTCCAAATATTCTATTCAAAAGTTCTATTGGAATTGTTTGGTAATGCATTCTGGTATTGTAAGTGTTTTGATTTATGACGTTGTGGAAAGGAGTGAGCGACATGTTTTGTTTTGTGACTTGCGACGCTGCTGCTTGCCATGAGCGACGTAGTCACATCAGACCGGAAGCGTTCTGTACTCGCGCACTCGGATGGGCCAATTAGCGGCGAGGAATTGGTGCGAGACGGTGTGGGCGAGGGAAGCGCTCATGACGGATCCTGGCGACGTGATCTCATGATGGAGAGGCCCGGAGGAAGCGTCCAGTCACGAGTCTAGACACGGCTGGCCGGAAGACGGGGCTACTCAATTGGGTTACCCGATTACATCATGCGTTCCTGGTAATTTGGCGTCGGGCAAACCTAACGGTCGGGCGACTAAGAGGAATTTCAGCATAAAACATGTTTTTTTTATATTGGAGTATTTCAAATACGTAGAAAATTTACAACATTTTGAGTGTGTCCAAATACTTGTTCAGAAAATCTGGATTATCTCCAATTACAGGAGTTATTTAAATATTATTTTTTGGACATCTCATCAAAGATGAAATTATCTGGTCAAATTATAAGCTTAAATAATAAAAATGAAAATGGTATTTTTCTCAAAATGGCGTTTTCATGTGTGTGATTGTATTCCAGGATTCGGACCTCACATACTAATATAAGAGTTTCTGCTTAGTAAAAAGCTTCTTTACATCTCACCAATAGATGTCTCTAGTGAAGTTCTAGTGATTTAAGAACAAGGTTTCTAAATTGGTGCATATATTGAATCATAAATTGCACTTTCTAGAATTTGAGTAGTGTGGTTATCAATAATGGGTAGAATTGGTGAATGTTACACGTGTGTAAAGTGATCACTTAAACCAGCCTATGACGGTCGTCAGCCCCGTAAATGCCCAGACTTCCATATTCTTCTTCATCTTTGACGTAGAAAGTGGTCAGGCCATGGTCAGATCAGATATGAAGGGATGAATAAATGTGGAAGAGGCGAATATTCTTTGCAGGGACATATTGGTATTGCTTTCTATTCTCTCTGCCTACGGAGAAGTGGCGTGATGGTTAGTTAGTTAGATAGTTTTTTAAAATATTGAAAGCTGTCCCACCGCACGCCCAGATCTGATACAGAAGCATATAGGCTTCCTGACAGATCTGCTCTGGTAAGAATTTTTTTTTTAAACTAAGTTGTAAAATTTATTGAAAATGTGAAACAATGTAAAATTGTATCCCGATTTTACTGTGAATTTACATTCAATATTTACTTGTCTCTGCCAATCGAAATAAATACAAGATTGTTAATACGTCACCAAATTTTTTAGAAGAGATTTTTACACTCATATATATTTAATATTACTTTATGCTGAAACCTGAAGCGCAGGGCTGATCACCTTTCCTTCACGTATTCAACAATTAAGATAACGCTGCTTTTTTACAATGCAGTGTCCTATGCACCGTTGAGTGCGGATAAGAGTTAGAATGTACAATGTTATTTTTGTTAAATAACGGATTCTGATATGATTTTAAATGAATGCTAAAAAATGAATTTAATTTTACATTAACATTTATTTAAAATTTTATAAATAAATAGGAGAAGGTTTGAATTATGTTTGAAAAATATTATTTGAATTGTGCGCTGAGTAAAAAAAAAATGTTCGATATATTTTACCTACTTTTCAATTGATTTCAGTAGTTTTATATATATAGCGCATGTACCAGGAGCACATAATTACGGAGGCAGTGTGCTTTGACATTTTCATTAGCGATCAGGTGCACTGAGCCAGGATTCTCGACATTTGATTGGCGGTTGATTGGGATCGTTGTATCAACTGACGCAGTTTGCGGATACTCGGAGCAACATATCTCCTCAATAGCATGAGTTCCTGATAACGATTAGGATCATGTGTACGAACACATAATGGAAATTGCGTCTGTCATCTGATCGTGACGTCAAACAATGGGTACACACTGCTCGAATAGAATCAAACCGGACTGTTGCACACATTGATGTATCTTGAATGCAATTGTTCGCATTTTATTAACGTACCACGATTTTTCCAATTTTAAAGATGTGAATGAAATGTGAATGTGTGAAAGCGTTAATTCGTCAAATGAAGAAGTGGAAATGTACCAAGTTTTTGGTTCGTAAATCTCAACTATTACAGACCTAAAAGTGATTTAAATACATAAATAAAAAATACAGCTTGTGTTTTTATCTGTCCATAAGAACATCTGTAGTTTGAAACTAGTCGTGTTTACATTATTAAACATAAAAATGGTCTTATAAGATTATTTTTTTTATCAAACAATAAATCCTGTAGATTTATATTATCCACTGACACTTCGCTTTATTTTAATTTGACCAGCGACCGGGTTTCGTCGTTACCGACATCATCAGACCAGTCTGATGATGTCAGTAACGACGAAACCCGGTCGCTGGTCAAATAAAAATAAAGTGGAAAAGCTAAAAATATTGGTTTTAATCTAATAATATATTTAAAATAAATCCTGTTATTCCACAGAGTGAGTGCCAAATCATTAATAATAGACCCAAAATACACTAAATCTTGACAATTGTGAAAAATCAAGAATTTTGTTATTTATTAACGTTTAATACGATTTGAAAATAATGTTTTTAGGGGTCTACTAGTATACAAACTAACTCTAGAAATATCTTACAAACATAATGAAGGTGCTTGAGAATAAAAACGTTTCTAATTTCAACCATTGATGTCGCCGAATAAATAGCATATGGAAGATCTTTTAAATTGAAGCATAAATATACTTTGAGTAGTGTGGTTGTCAATCGTAGGTGAAATGGTGAATGTTACAGTGTATAAAGTGATCGCTTAAACCAGGCAATGATAGGTTGCAAGTTAAGGTTGCATCAAATGGATGCTACAGAAAGAAAACATGATTCGAAAGTTAGGACAAGTTAGGATGGAGCCAAGAAGAAGATTTAAGAGTTTTAATAAAATTATATATTAGCGTTACTGATTCAGAGTCTAAAGACCGCTGTTCGATTCTCTACAAGTGCATAACGAGGTATGTAACTTCTCATACAACGATAAATAACCCAAACAAAAATTTTCATGAACATATTACTGGAAATAAGGATAAAATAAGACTGCCATTGTTGAAAAAAACCGAGTCACAAAATTGTTTGATGTATAAGGGTTAGAAAATGTATGATGAGATGCATGAAGGTTTGTAGAATGAAATAAATGTTTTGTTTGCTGTAAGAAGATGTAAAATATATATATATATATATATATATATATATATATATATATATATATATATATATATATATATATATATATATATATATATATATATACATACATATATATATATATATATATATATATATATATATATATATATATATATATATATATATATATATATATATATATACATACATATATATGTACAATTAATTTCACAGAAAAGGCTTGTTCAAAGATACAATATCTTTGTTTGTAATCGCGACACAACGACCTCTATTCGAATGATAAGTACGATTATTTTTTTAATTGAGTAATTACGCTATTTGCAAAAGAGATTGACATTGGCTTCACTGCGAAGGGGCTTTTATCGACCGATATCCTGTATTGTGACAGAGCTCGGATTGGCAGACGACGAGGTGTCGCAGACACGAGTCAACAATGGGCGGAAGAGGCTCGTCATGATCATGGCGAGGCACAAGTCATCTCGATATTAGGGCGGGTTTACATTGGGCCAGTTACTGGCGTCATTAATGCCGCCGAGAAACGTTTACACGTACTTATTGTAACTGCAGACATTTGGTAGAATTGCGTTTTAAATTTTTGTGTAATATATCCAAAATTGAATAAGGTTATTGGATTGAATTCTACTTTTATTAACACACACACACCCATATATATATATATATATATATATATATATATATATATATATATATATATATATATATATTTAAATATGTGTATATATATATTTATATATATATATATATATATATATATATATATATATATATATATATATATATATATATATATATATATATATATTTAAATATGTGTATATATATATTTATATATATATATATATATATATATATATATATATATATATATATATATATATATATATATATATTTATATATATATATATATATATATGTATATTTATACATAAATATATATATATATATATATATATATATATATATATATATATATATATATATATATATATATATATATATATATATATATATATATATATATATATATATATATATATTTATATATATATATATATATATATATATATATATATATATATATATATATATATATATATATAATATATATATATATATATATATATATATATGATAATAGTGACGCGTTTCGTCTTATTAAGACATTATCAAACGCTCAAGAGAGTTAGAGATAGCAGTACCGAATCAGCACTGACTTGCCTCGCATTTGAAGTCAGTTACTGGCTCGATGTAATCTGGCCTTAAACTATGCTATACAGAATGCAAACGGTCGCAGATATGGGACATTGCAGATAACTGAATATACGAACAGGCTCGAGGCCAATATAAAGATAAAACGGTATGAAAACACAATAAGAACATGTATCATCCCAGTACATTGTAACAAATTAGAGAAAAGATAACATTATTAAAAAATTAAACACTTCTAAGAGATCACTAATTGAGTTTTATTTCACACTAGTTTCGAAAACTACAGATGTTTTCATCGACAGGTGATTTTTGTGTTCTGTACATAATACAAACTTTTTTTGTTTTATTATTTATTATTAAATTTTTTGTTTTATTCATAAAAAATAAAACATGTATGTATTATAAAAATTAATAATAAATACAACATTTTGAGTGTGTCCAAATACTTGTTCACAAAATCTGGATTATCTCCAATTACAGGAGTTATTTTCATATTATTTTTTGACATCTCATCAAAGATGAAGAAGAATATGGAAGTCTGGGCATTTACGGTCGTAAGCCCCGTAAATGCCCAGACTTCCATATTCTTCTTCATCTTTGATGAGATGTCAAAAAATAATATAATAATAAATAAGTGAATAAATCAAAATCAAAATATAAAAGTTTCAAAATATAATGCAATACGGATGTTTAATAATGGACAGAATGATGAACGTTTAAGGCCCAGCATTCGTAAAGTCGCATTCATTCCACCGGAGACCGCCGGAGAGGTAACTGGTGTGATAGAGCCCGATTTGTATAAATAATGTATATGGGATATTTTTGTTTATGTTTTTTGGAATATATCGTAGTCGTACAGAAGAAAGTGACCAACTAACGAAACGTAAAACGTTCAGGAGGGCCATTTAAGTCACTTTTGCCAGGCAAGAAAATAAACATCAATGCAAATAGTCATTTTTAACAAGTCCTATATATTATACTTCCTAGTTTAAAATCCGTTGGGATTTTTTTCAGTGCAATATTAAATGAGTAAGATATCAAATAGTCAATAATCACGTTTTTTTTTAAATGAACTTGGTCACTTTCTCCTGTATGACTACGATATATAGAAAAAAAAAATAAAGTAATTTTATAGCTTCTTATCTTTCAATAACTCTTTTCTTCTGAAAACCATATAATTATTATTAAGAAAAACTTATTTTATTCAATGCAAAATAACAACAAAAAAACTTTTCTTAAAAAAAATGTTTTTTTAAGACAAGAATCAATTTTGTAAAATATTACCTGCATTTAAAGAAAATTAAGTTGCGACTTAGCAAATGCTGGGCCTTTAAATGATCATTTAAGCCAGGCAACTAAGCCCTGGGATGCTCAGACTTACATCTTCCTTCATATAAAAAAACGATAGATATTTCATCTCAAGTAGAGACACCTGTAATATTGACATGTCATCCGTAAGGTGAATAACCCAGTGTCTGGTAATATAAGTTATAATAAATTGAAAACATGATTTTAATTTACTAACGACATTTTCTCACACTTATGTTCATTGGTCATAAAAAATCAAAACAAAAACAAAAAAAATGGTATTCAGTGTGAACAAACTCGTATTTCCAACTAATCCTAATTCCCAAGCAGTGTTTTTATAACCTCAAAATATGCAAAAGCCATAACTTTAACCGACACTAAATTAAGAACTGAAAACGAGATTTAAAGTTCAGATACAAGTCTCATAAAAGTAGCATCTGGGGTCACCTCTGCTGTTACCGATATTGCACATAAAATAGTCATATTACGTGGTATCCAATAAGACATTTGTCTAGTCCAGTGTTTCCCAACCTTATTCGTTCCATGCCCCACATAAACACCATAATGCACCTTCTTTAGTAACTTTTAAGAAACGTCTTTACTATATATCATTTATCAGTTAGGATACTAATGATAAATAGTTAGACATTACTATTTATCATTAGTATACTAACTGTCCATCAAACCTCATCCCTTAGTTTTTCCCTCTACCTCCTTAACTAAACTGCCCTTTTCCTTTCCCCTCCTTATTATCATCATTTGTAATTTATGTTTTTTTAAATATTCAAGTACTATCTACTCTCTGATTGCAAACAGTTATATCGCTCACTCCTTTCAAGAACGTCATGAATAAAAAACTTGATTTTTCAGGATATCGGTTTTTAAAGTTTAAAAATATCATACAATGCATTAAAAATAAATATCAAGCCAATTACTGAACTTTTTACTGTGCAACAGATCTTTTTAGGTAAAACCTATAGGTTTTTTCTCCATTTGAAAAATATTTAGTATATTTGAAAGAATAATTAAATAACACCTTTTCTTCAAAATGCAAAAATAACACTTTCTGTCCTGTAACGGGTAAATATTTAGTTAAAAATATGTCTCTTTTGCTGGGATATAGTATTTTCTGAGCATTCCAAAAACATGCACAACTGAAAATTTACGATTTTTTATTTATGACGTTCTTGAAAGGAGTGAGCGATATATGGTATCAAACGTTTTGATCAATATCACCAGTCAGAAATTTTTAGCAACAAGCCTGCCAATATATTTATTTATTTTCTATACATGAAGTTAAAATAATAAAAAAAATTAGCGATTAGGAGAATAGAGTGTCTGATGCAAAATCGAAATTTCAATTCATTCAACCTGAAGAAAATATGTAATGTTTTAAATAAATATATATAATTGATTATTATGAAATCCTTTTAGGATGTCACTATTTTGCGTCAAAAACGAAACGAATATGAAGATATACGAAATTTAGAGTGGCAGTTTTTTTATATTTTATTATTTCATATGGTTACAAAAGTTCTTTTACAATTTTAATTCATGTTCTTAACATTTCTACTTACAATCTTAAAATAAAAAAAACGCAGTTCTATCCAATAAAGAGAATGAACTCTTGTGCTTGGAGAAAGCACTTCCATTTGTTGGTAATACAATGTATTTTTATTAAAAAAAATCATGAGTGTATTTTTCTTTCTTTTTTCTTTCTTAGATAATATAGATTCTTATTAGATCAGACATATATAAAATTCATTTAATTTATTTTTAGCATTTAAACATCTTTTTTATTCAATTTTTTTATGCCTGTGTAAATGTATGTTGTTGAAGTACTTGGTTTCCAAATATTTAAAATTATATTGAAATAGTTTGTTATTGCATTCTGGTATTGTATGTCACGTTTATATCTCAAAGATGAACTTTTATTTAGATTTCGGTAATTGTCACCCTTACATAAATGGAGAATTGCATTTTTGCAATTCTCCATTTATGTAAGGGTTGTTTTTCTTACATCATGCTTCTGATATTAATTTTGTTTTGGCCACATGCGTCCGCGAGCCGCGGGTTGAATATCGCTGGTCTAGTCGAAAGCACGCCTCCCAAACCTCACTCGCGTATCGAACTGAATAAAACAACTGTTTTATAAATTATTTTGCTTCATACGCAATTCAGTCAGGAGTTACAATATTTGTCCGTGAAAACTTAAAAAAAAATAAAAAAAACTTAATATTCGTTCGGTAATTTTTTTAAATCAATTGTCAGTAAATCGCCGGCTGCTTTAAAATTTTGATTCAAAGATAAGATTAGTTTTTTTGTATTGATTTTATAAATTTTTACAGTGATGTATGGTAGTGGGCCAACTTAAACACATTCTAGAGAGTAAAGAGTATGTGATTTATCTAAAAAGAAAAACGTATGAATCCCGCATTCTGCCAGTGAACACATATGCATTAAAGACCATGTCTCTGACAAAAAGAAAAGCAGAGAAGATCACACAGCGATCCATGGAGAGATCTATGCTTGGTTTAAGCCTGCGAGATAAAATAAGAAATTAGGAACAGAACCAGAATAGCGGATATCATGGATTTACAACATTTTGAGTGTGTCCAAATACTTGTTCACAAATCTGGATTATCTCCAACTACAGGAGCTATTTATCATATTAAGAGTTTATTATTTATATTTTATTTTATTTACATATATATAACAGTTTCTGCTCAATAAAAAGCTTCTTTTCATCTCACCAATAGATTTTTATAGTGAAGTTCTAGTGATCCAAGAACAAGGTTTCTAAAATGGTTCATATATATAGAACTTCCAAGAATTTGAGTAGTGTGGTTGTCAATAATGCGTAGAATTGGTGAATGTTACACGTGTGTAAAGTGATCACTAAACCAGCCTATGACGGTCGTCAGCCCCGTAAATGCCCAGACTTCCATATTATTCTTCATCTTTGATGAGATGTGAAAAAATTATATGATATCATAGATCGCGTGGCAAGACTCAAATGGCAATGGGGGGGATATGTTACAAGACAGGACCTCACAAGGTGGACTTCCTAAAAAATTGAGATGGAGACCTTGAGAGAATAAAAAAAGGTGTTGGAAGACCGCAAAAAAGATGGTCAGACGACAAAATTCACGAAAAAATTTAAGGATACGGAAGACGCCTAACATATTTCCTCGCCAAAACACATAATTCTTCAGTAATTCCTTCTCTGTCCGAGCGGAATTACCTCTCCGCGTAAACAATGCACCTTCTCTAATAACTTTAAAGAAACGTCTGATACATTACTATCTATCGTTAGAATTCTAACTGTCCATTAAACCTCCTCCCTTAGATTTGCCTCTACCTCTTTCCCTAAACTCCCCTTTTCTCTTACCTTCCTTAGTATCATCAATTTGTAATTCATGATTTTTTTATGTTCAAGTATGTACTACCTACCCTCTTATTGCAAACTCGTATATGGTATCAAACGTTTTGACCAATATCACTAGTCTGTTTTTGGTTGGTTGGAAGATATTGCTTTTTAGCAATAAGCCCGCCAATGTACTTATTTTTTTTCTGTACATGAAGTTTAAATATATAAATATCCAGCAGTGGAGGTCAAAAGGCTAAAGAAGGTTTCATTAATTGATTCGGCAGTCACTTTGTGGTAAAATCTATCATTTTTAATTAAAATTTTACTTAGTAAATACCACTATTTAGTGTCAAGTGTCACAGTAGATTTTGGGAAATAATAATAATAATAATAAAACCCTTATCCGCACCCCAATGGTGCATAGGGCACTGCGTCATATAAACGCAGTGTTATCTTGATCGTTTACACATGAAGGAAAGGTGATCAGCCCTCCGCTTCAGGTACCAGTCCAGGGTAATATTGAATAAATATTACAGGGAAAAAATCACTCATATTTATTTTACCCCCCCTGGGAATCGAACCCGGGTCCTCCAGAACGGTAGCCGAGCGTGCTGACCATTACACTACGTAGGCGGACAAATAGTGGTAATCATTAAGTAAAACTTTAAGAAGATGGTAGTTAGCGAATGTAAATTTGATGTTCTTCTTCTTCTTCTTCTTATTCTTATTATTTTAGGCCTTGCGGCCTGTTTTTAAGAGGGATTAGCCTCCTGCGACGTCGATTCCCAGCTATCGGCCCATCTCTTTGGTGGTCTGCCCGGGAGTCGTCTACCATGGGGTTGGCCGTACAGTGCGATGTGGGGGAGTCTGGATGGTTCCATCCTCCTCACATGCGCATACCATTGTTGTTAAGCTGTTAACCTTGATGTTAAGCTTCATTAATGTATAATAAATTTGATGTTAAGCTTCATTAATGTATAATAAATTTGATGTTAAGCTTCATTAATGTATAATATATAGCGTAACACCACCTTCCTTAGCGTGGGCAAAGGATCATGACGTCGGGTCATTAAAAATCAGTAAATATTAATGTTCGGGCAAATTAATTATGAACCGATACAATAATTCATGAATACCAGTTATAAATTAAATAAAATCGCTTCTTTAACGAGGGATTAGATACAAAACTAACGTAATTTATGATTCACTTAAGCACATAAAGAAACCATCGTAAATCTCCGGTTTACGTAATAAAACCGAGTTTAAATTTTAACATGTTTTATTTGAAAGACGATTTTATAATATTTTGTTGAATATTCTCGACGGATAAAAAAAGTGCAAATTTAAAATGTCTTAAAAATTGTTAAGTAGATTGTATATAACTTCAGGCTGAGAGAATAGAACGCCCGACTTATCTGTCTTTGAGAAAAATCTTCGCCTTTTCCACATTCATGAATTCAATTCAGTTCAATTCAATGTATTTATTTACAATTAACATACACATAAGAAACTTAAAATTTAAAGCGTATACATTAAAATCGAAAATATGCAAGAATATTATAGCTAAAGGTGTAGAAGAATCCCGCTTCGGAAAACTCCTTCAGACACATGGAACAGATCAATATCCAATGAGATATTGTTCAACATAGCGGTTATGAATCTCCTCAAATGAGTCCTGACTTGACCACTTCTAAGAATTTGAAATACTTTATAATGTCAAATTTTCATGGGCGTTTCTCTGCCTCTATCACCGACGATATTAGCCACAAAATTTGTTTTACTTTTCTTTCTTCACTCATTCATTCTACAAGTCCAAAATATCTCAACACACCTTTCTTAATTTCATCGATAATGCTTATTTCAGCCTTGCATTCATTCTTTATATCATCGTAGTCATACAGGAGAAAGTGACCAAGTGCATTTTTTACAAACACGTGATCATTGACTATTTTGATATCTTACTAGCTTAATATTGCCCTGAAAAAAATCCCGAAGGATTTTAAACTTGGAAATATAATATATTGACTTGTTAAAAATGACTCACTGCATTGATGTTTATTTTCTTGCGAAGCAAAAGTGACCTAAATGGCCCTCCTGAACATTTTACGTTTTGTTAGTTGGTCCCTTTCTCCTGTACGACTACGATATCACAATTCGTGTAAAAAGTCGATTTTTTACTGGATGCACTCTACTTTCATCCTTCTTTTGCCAAAATGATTCACTTCAATTTATTAGGGTTAGAATCAAGACTCCGTTGTGCCTTGTATCTCAGTCTTGCAGTATTTTCTTATATCACCAAAAAATATATATATTTATTTACTAATATGTATTAAATTCTCAAACATTAAAAACATTCCCTTACCTTTAATATTTTTAATGTTTTAGAATTTAATAAACCCCGATGATGACAAGGTTCTTGTCGAAACCGGTAGGTTAAAATGTACTAATAATAAAAAAAGTGGTTAAAACAAAGTTGTTTAATTTTATAAAGTTTTATAGTATGTGCCACAAAGTATCTGCGAAAAACATTCAAGATTTTTTTTTATTTAATTGCGTCATTACAAATTGTTGGTTTAATTCCTTGTCCTAATATAATATAAATCGTTCATGTATCCTTTACATGTAGAGCGCATATGCATATGTGTGTGGCAAACGGATTTCGAGTACAATGTGCACTTAGCATTATGGTTTGATGTTGATCTGTTTTCAAGTTGTGAGAATCAAGAAATAAAATCGATTTATAATAGACGATATAACAGTAATGGTGCATTGTTCCGGCGGTAAGTAAAATGGGCATGTTACCCTTTATTATCGAATTGAAAGAATCGACATTCTCGAGAAGGATTTAAAAAAACGGATTTTTATTTTACTCTAGAAGCATTCTTCTTCTTCCATCTCAACGTATCGTCTTTGTAGACTATTGGTGACAACTCTCCTCGTCCTCAGGTTGTAGGTCCTTCTGTCATAGACACCGTCACCTAGGCCATGCCTTCGAATGACGTTTTCTTTCTGCAGCATCCACGAATTCTTCAGTATTCCTCTAGATGTCGTTCGAGGAAGATCCATGGCTACTGTCTGGTTCACAATATAATCAGATTCTCTGCGTCCTATGTGCCCATACCATCTCAATTGCCTCATTTTTACCTTACTTTTGATGCCTGTTACACGCAGGCTTACAAAAATGCGTGAACTCTTTATATTAATATTTAATTAAATAAATTACCAATATACAAAATTAATATGAAATAGTTTTTTGAAAAAATGTCATGAATATTTTACTAGAAATAAGGATAAAATAAGATTGCCATTGTTGAAAACAACCGAGTCGCAAAATTGTTAAATGTATAAGGGTTTGAAAACGTATGATGAGATGCCTGAATGTATGAAGAATGAAAAGAGTCTGAGAGAAATTAAAAATAAATGTTTTGTTTACTGTAAGGAGATGTAAATATATATAAAGATATATTATTTATTGTTTCGGCATTAACTTTGTGGTAAGACATGTTACAATGATTAAAAAAAACACTTCGTTTTTTACCACTTGAGTTTTATTATAGACTACATGTTTCAGAAGTTAAACTTCCATCATTCAGGTCTGTATAATAACTAAAATATAAAATATAAATTTGTTCTATAAATAAGGAGAGGGGAAAGTAAGGGGAAGGGGTTAGTCAAGGGACGGAGTTTGAAAACAAAGGAAAAATGGAAAGCAATGGTGAAGAATTTTGAAACAATATATTATTCAATAAATTATTATTAGAATTCAGGTTTTTTGGATTTCTAAATTTTCAAGATAATTCATAATTTGGCCTTTATATGGAACAAGGTGTAATAATTTTAATTTATGAGAGTGAAATGAGTGATTAGTATCTATTATGTGATTTGCAAATTCCGAAAAATAATTACTAACAAGACCGCTATGATGTTCTTTAATTCTAATCTTTAAATTTCTCGCAGTTTGGCCAATATATTTTTTAACTCAAGTGGTAAAAAACGAAGTGTTTTCTTTAATCATATATAAAGATGATGTAAATTAAGTGTAAATAATAGTTTATATTAGTTGTTATATAAGCTAGCTTAAGAAAATAATTATAATAAAAAATTGACTCGTAGGGACACTCTGCTGACCATCTAAGCACTCGCATTTCAGCAGTTTCTAATTGCCTAGAATAGGTGTTATAGGTACATCGTCCAGGTTTCGGAGACATAGAAGAGTGCGGGTCTAATAATTGTTTGATATTATATTATTATATTATGATATTTTAGGATTCTACATAGCCTTATATTATGAAAAAGGTCTAGAATGATTCTAGTCTAATATTGTGGAAAAGGTCTATAGAGATTGGTACGTTTGAAGATTCGGCTTTGAAAAAAGGTTGGGAAAGATGGCGTGTGCCGTAATTGTCAAGTGGTTTTTGTTATAACAATCAAACCCTGTGAAAATGGGTTGAAAATATGATTGCCTAATATAAAATATAATTAATTTGGAGAAATATTAATAATTTTATAACAAATGACTTTTAATAAGAAATTACATTACAAATATTAATACTTTTATAACACTTGAGTTTTAATAAGATACTAAGAATTTATTAATTTTGCGAATAGTGGTTTTAATAGAACTATACAATAAAGGGATATAATATCTAAAAGCAGTCAAATTTCAAAGAGAACTTTTTGGATAATATTGAGTTTAACAAAGATAAATAATAAAGAAATATCAAATGAAGATTTGGGGATGGTTTATTAGCAGATGAAAAAAAATTATTTACTATTAAACTGAACGATAAACACTTTGATTTTGCAATATAAAACACATTTCATTGTTATATTTAAGGTAATAATATTTTTTATCGTCCAAATTTTAATATAATTTAATTAATGTAGATCGAATAATTTATTTAATGTTTTCTTTAATTTCAGTTAAGTTCTGTTATTGTTTTCGTTCTTCTCTCTGTCTCTTCTAATGTCCTTTTTTATTGTTTCAATGTAGCTTTGTAGCAATGTACCTTTTTTTTGTTCGTTAGAGCCAAAATCAATCAAAAACAAGGTTTATATTATATTTATTGTTTCGGCATTAACTTTGTGGTAAGACATTTTACAATGATTAAGGAAACACTTGTTTTTATACCACTTATTTAAAAAGCAGTTTTTTATTTTATATTTTAGTTATTATTCAGACCTGACTATGGAAGTTTAGCTTCCGAAACTAGTAGTATTTAATTAAACTCAAGTGGTGTAAAAAAAGTGTTTCCTAAACACTGTAAAGGTTTCAAAATATTTGTGGATATACAATATGAGTATTAACATTATCATTGACAGTAGAAGAAGACCGAGAACAAATTGCCACGATCAAGTATTTGAAGGGAGGGTCCGATACATTGCGGGAAACCCGCCTGGCACAGCGCGGGTGTAAGCTGTGCACCTTCGAGTTAAGCTTAGACTATGATGTTCTCTGCGTTAATCTAACCATGATGTTTGTGTGAAAGCACTAAAATAAAGAATTGATTAAAGTATTTGAAATACTTTAATGGGCTCAGGTCAAGAGTCGTAATAATTGGCGGGTATGTGTGAGGAGATATATGAATATGGACGAGGCAAAAATTGTTTGCAGAAACAGATTTGTGTATCATTATACTATCTCTGCCTACCCCTGCGAGGAGGTGACATGGTGATTAGTTAGTTAATTGGTTTAATAAAACAAACAAAAGTTGTACGAAAAAAAGTGTTGTGGTAACATATTTAAGAACTTATGAATTGAAGCTGATTCAATAAAGAATCGTTTAATTCCTTAAAACTGCTAACACGACAAATAATAAAATGGTATAAAAGGGTAAATTTCCAGAGATTTCTTGTCCCATGATATTGTAGAAGCGTCGCCCTGTTTTTGTAATATCGGGTACTAAAATAAGATAAGACCTTGGTAACAATTATTTGAACAGAAGGCCGGGAAAAGGATAACTAGTTTCCGCAGTTTACAGTGATTGAGCAATAATTTTGATGCGAAAAGGGATTCTACGGGATTTTTCCGAACATAAAAATAATTCATTATTATTGGCGCAATACGCCAAAGTGCTGAATAGGAAAAAGGATGCGCAAAAAAAACAAAAATGTGATAAAATAGTTAAAAAATTAATTTTAAATATGCCTTAAAAATAAATTAATTTAAGTACATAACAACAACAAAAAAACGTCTTTACTGTATAAAAAGGAAAATAAGTATTTCTTGAATTTTTTTCGCAGATACTTAGTGGCACATTTTTTAAATTTTCGGTATCGACAAGAACCTTGTCATCATCAGGGTTTATTAAATTCTAAAACATTAAAATACTAAAAAACATTAAAATACTCATAGTTAATTAATTTTGGTAAGGGAATGTAATTAAGTATGAGTATTTTAATGTTTTAGAATTTAATACCCTGATAATGACAAGGTTCTTGTCAAAACCGGTTGTACTAATATGGTAATAAAATAAAAAAGTGGTTAAAACAAAGTTGTTTTATTTCATAAAGTTTATAAAATGTGCCACAAAGTATCTGCGAAAAACATTCAAGAAAATAAATTTTATTGGTTGCTTTTTATACTGACTAAAATTCGTAAGAGAAAACGTAAATATGTGATACGTAGATACACCATATACGAGAACTCGTACGACAGCAAATCTTACGCATAACAATATAAAGTATACGTAAAAAATACATTATTTCACCATTAATTGTTGTTGACGAACGAATCAAAACGATAATTGCAGTACGCACATATACTAAATATCAATTTGATTGACACGCGATATTATTTCGGCGAGCCAATAAAACAATTCAATGGCAGATAAATTTCAACTGTTTGGCATAACAGAAGACCACACGCAAATGTTTGACTAGCAGGGCAAATCGGTGCTTATTTTTAATTCTTCCAAAAGCCCATTTGCTCGATAATTAATCGGTTACATAGCCACAGTTTTATGGGTTTACCTTTTTGCGAAGAGACATGTGTCCGCACCATATTTTAAAACATTAAATTTTATGGTTTTATTTTCTAACGACACATTGTGCTTAGGACATCGCGTGACTTCCTAAAATGTTTACACACATGGAGAAAACATCTTCTTGTTCTTCTTCCTTCTTATACATAGATCTGTGAATCTGTCTGTTTCGTTATCCGTCTCTGTGACGTGGACAGCCAATCACGCCATCGCTTTGGAGGTCTTCCAGGTGGTCTTCTTCTGTCTGGGTTCTTTTTAAGAGCAATTCGGGTCGGCCTATTGACATTGGCATTCCAGAATCATCTTCGCTGTCTTCCTCATCTGACTTTATCCTCCGTACTACACACTAACCGATTTTCAGTGTTTTAAACGATTTTTTGATTCAGCTAATGCCAGTTTTAAATATTCCACTTTCTGAAGTCCTGATAGCTTTTAACATCGAAGAAGTCATCCAAAACGCTGAGGAATTGACGGTTTTGAAAAAAAATGCGTGATTTAGACTTTGAAAACTAGTTAGGTTCTTTGGTTCAAAAGAAAATATCTGATTTTTAAAAAGATTAAGTAAAAATGTTAAATTATTCATTCAGTACCTAAATAAAAAATATAAAATAGAGCATTTTCGTAAATCGATATATATCTTTTTCTACAATTTTTCTCAAAACACTCGGTAATCCGAACGACCCACTGCACTATTTATGTTCTGATTAGCGGGCTGACGATGTACATTGATATATATTAAGAGAATAAGCGTCAATTTTTTTATATAATGTGTAAAAAATAAAACACTTATTTCACACCACTTAATGAGTATTATTTCATAAAACACTAGTTTCGAAAACTACAGATGTTACCATCTACAGGTGAAAAGTAAAAGAGTTCTTCTTTTTACCTGTAGATGAAAAAAAATGTTGTTTTCGAAACTAGTCATGTGTAATGAAATAAAACTCACAACATTTTGAGTGTGTCCAAATACTTGTTCACAAAATCTGGATTATCTCCAATTAAAGGAGTTATTTTCATATTATTTTTTGACATCTCATCAAAGATGAAGAAGAATATGGAAGTCTGGGCATTTACGGGGCTTACGACCGTCATAGGCTGGTTTAAGTGATCACTTTACACACGTGTAACATTCACCAATTCTACCCATTATTGACAACCACACTACTCAAATTCTTGGAAGTTCTATATATATATGAACCAATTTAGAAACCTTGTTCATGAATCACTAGAACTTCACTAGAGACATCTATTGGTGAGATGTAAAGAAGCTTTACATCTCACCAATAGATAACTCATTTACTCACCGTAAATGCCCAGACTTCCATATTCTTCTTCATCTTTGATGAGATGTCAAAAAATAATATGAAATAAAACTCATTAAGTGATATTATACAAGTGTTTATTTTTTTAATTAATCAACATGTCATTCCACAAAGTAAATGCCGAATCAATAAATAATATCAATTTTTCAAGTGCAGTAAAGAAGACTATCTACAATGATAATTCTAATATTCGAATGGCATGATCTTTACCAAAGGATGTCTCACTACAAACATGAAGAGGTGAGGTGAAATTTTCAGTTGGTTTTCTTACTTTTCTTGTCCTGAAGGCACGACCCATGGAGGCGACACATCCCGACGGCTTGTCCCATGAGGCCGCTACCGGTTCGGGGCGCAGCGCCCGGGGCCCCTCTGCGCGCCCCCTGGCCAGGCCATCGGAGGCCTAAGGGGGCCACTCTACGCCGCTGTAGCGCGGGCGTAGTGGCGAAGCACAATCCGACGACGCGCAACGATCAGATACCACGAGATTGAAAAATTTCTAATCGAAGCAAAACGAATACACACTCCGTAAAAAAAACAGTATTCAAAAGATGGCTGATGATTTAAATGTTATATTTTCTGATTTAAAACGATATATTTTCATGTTTTTAGTATAATGTTATAGTTTATGAAAGTACTTTGAAATATTTCACTTTGCATTGCCATTTTTATGTCTTTTTAGCAAAAAGTCAAGTTTTTTCTACGATTCAAATGTTTCTTTTTTTCACACTGTGCACGTCTTCTGTTGCATTAAGAATTTCACTAGAGTGTTTTACACAAGTAGCCTGCAGCTAGAAAATAGTTTTCAGTATTACACTCACGTTTTCTCGGAAATAACTTTATATTGTACCACTGAAAAGATATATACTGAAAACTTCCACCGTGCTCAAAGAAAAATTTTCGCAAAATAAACCCGGTAAATCATTTTATCTAAAGCCGTTATTTCGGAGGTCGGCACTGAGATAAATGGATAGTTCAGTTTACCCAACCGAGCGAATGTAATATTATTTCTCCAACTCGAACGCAATCTTTAGAAAATGTACATTCAATATTGTAAAATATAAAGGTTTATTGCATTTAAATACATATCTTCGAGTTTGATTTAAATCACATCTTAGCGTTAAAGATTTAGGGTCTTAAGACCGCTGTTCGATACAAGACCATAACGAGGTAGGTATGTAACTTCTCATATAACGATAAACTACCCCAAATATTTTAAGGATAAAATAGTGTTAAACGTTTTTTTTCATAAACGTATTACTAGAAATAAGGATAAAATAAGACTGCCATTGTTGAAAAAAACCGAGTCTCAAAATTGTTTGATGTAATAAGGGTTTGAAAATGTATGATGAGATGCCTGGATGTATGAAAAATGAAATAAATGTTTTTTTTTTACTGTAAGATGTAAATTTATACAGCTACAAAGACTAAGAACATGGTGTTCTCTCGGATCTCGGTGGGATGTAGCGTGTGGATGGTGTTTTAGTAGAACAGGTAAAAATGTTCAAATATCTAGGTGTGGACCTGTGTGGTCAAATGGAAATACCATGTGAAGTGATGCGGCAAGTAAACAAGGCTGCAGGCTCAAGGATGTCTCAAAAATTATTTATGGAAAATCCCTGATATGAAGATCGGCAGCAAAATTTATCTATATAAAACTTGTGTGCGACCCATCATGACATATGTGATCGAATGCAGAGCGGACATTGAACAAAAAGCGCGCTAAGAGCGCTCTTTAGGGGAGACAAACCCATAAAATGCCATCGCAAATTCGGTAAATAAAAGTCAAAATATTGTAAATAAATTATTTTTAGGAAATAAATTTAAAAGAAGAAAAAAGTCCGACTCCAAGTACAAGAGCTCAGCCTTGTGTAAAGAGGCTCACGGCAACTAAAATTATAAGATTGTTTTAAGTAAAAATGTAAAGAAATTGTATTGAATATTATTAAAAAATGTAACTATATATATACTACTTACTTATGAGTGCTTACTTTTTGTTATTTTATATTTAAAAATGAATAAATAAATAATAATAATAATAAAATGTGGATACCTATAAATTATATTTCTAAAATAATCTTAACGCGTTTTAAATTACGTTAAATTTAAGGGTGTAAAGACGTTTACTCACTAGTACACTTCGACAGAGACTAAAGGTCCAGAGCTTTATTACGGTGGATGTTGTTCAACAAACAATGGACGTATCGAACCGTATACGGTGTGGTCAACCTGTTGCTGATGTCAACATTCAGGTGGGGTGAAAAGAAACGTAGTAGCGGCCACGTGACACCATTACTAAACTGCTTGTCATCGCATTCATTGTCTCCAAATCTGATATCAGATAACGATCGTTTAATGTGAGTCGTTGAAAAATAAATATATCCGATGGAAAAGATTGTCAACCTTAAAAGGTGTAAACAATATTACGTACATAGGTACGCGGGACTGAAACTATAATGAAAAGAAAACTCAAACACAAAAAGAGTTTATATATATATATATATATATATAAATGTATATATATATATATATATATATATATATATATATATATATATATATATATATATATATATATATATATATATATATATATATATATATATATATATATATATATATATATATATATATATATATATATATATATATATATATATATATATATATATATATATATATATATATATATATATATATATATATATATATATATATATATATATATATATTATATACACTCACGAGTAGGCATAGGCTATGAAACTTAAAAAATTGAAGCATGACTAGGGTCATGATAAGCCGTAGCTAGATTTCAGAGTCACTTGGACGTTAGGTAATTAAAAAAAATTAAAAAAATAATTATATCACTTACAAACGTAAACAACAAATAAAAAAATGTAAGTCCCTCTCGAAGCATGAGAGTTTTGTCTCTTTATTGGAGAGAACTGCGTTACTAATTTTAAAATTGAAAAGCAGAAATATCTTTAAAAATGTATTAAATTATTCTTGAAAAACTCTTGTTTATATTGTTTATATTATATTAAATAAATAAATAATATATATATATATATATATATATATATATATATATATATATATATATATATATATATATATATATATATATATATATATATATATATATATATATATATATATATATATATATATATATATATATATATATATATATATATATATATATATATATACATATATGTATATACGGAGAAGGGAGAGAAAGTAAAAGGTAACAGTTAATATTAATTAATGATCAAAGACGTCATGATTTGAAATTTTCTGGTGAGTAATAAACTACTGAAATAACTACGAAGCAAGCCATTACATTTAATGTAATGATTTATTCAGAAACCGATTGGCCTCGAAGCCGAAATGAGCGCTTCGGTAAAGGAATCACGTAGAATCGTGAAATATACTAACGATAATGTTTTCAGGCGCTCGCAGGATGGCCCGTAACAGGTGGAAATTTTCAGCTGCTACGGAGTTTTCCCTTATCACCTAATATTATAATAAAGACGACTGCTGTTAGAGATAACGACCCCGTTAGCCTCCCGTCGGGGCGGGCCGCCGGGACGCCGACGTCGCTTGTTTGTCCGACGCTGCAATCGAGGGGCGTCTATTTTCAGCGACGCTTCCATTACAATCATGAAAGAAAGCCTCTGTGAAAAATTAGGCAGATAAGAGGGCGTAGTGACGTCGACCTTTCAAAGTATTTCGACGCTTGTTATAGTAATTGTTTTTATATTATGGGTGTCTTAACTGTATATGAAACATCTATAGTTCTTTAAATAATTCAACACTTGAATAATACCATATTATTTATTGATTCGGCATTAACTTTGTGGAATGACAATTTGATTTTTAAAAATTAAATACTTGTAATAAACCACTTGATGAGTTTTATTTTTATACATGACTAGTTTCGAAAACTTACAGATGCTTTCATCTACAGTATATTATATTATACAATATTTTAATTTTTAATTTTCAAGTGCTTTATTACAAGTATTGAATTAAAAAAAAAATACCAGTGGTATTTTATTACACACGACTAGTTCTTAAAACTACAGTTGTTTCTATCAAAAGGTGATAAAAAAAGCTGTTTGAGGTTTTTATAATTACCTGTTGATGAAAACAACTGTAGTGTTCAAAACAAGTCGTGTGTAATGAAATAAAACTCAGTAGGCGGTATTATACGAGTGTTTAATTTTTTAAATAATCAACATGTCATTCCACAGTATAAATATCGAATCACAAGAAACATAGATCGAAGTTGTCACCAATACATAACATTCCAGTGCCCTATGGTTCAATCGAGAATATCGAATTATAAGCCATATTTTTCTAAATACTGAAATTCTTTAAACAAAATCCTTTTCAGTATGTGTCTGTATGATATTAATATAAAATATATGATCCTCAAAGGAGTTGAGTTACCAGAAAAGGGTTTTCGTGAAATGATAATTCCGGATTCCGCCCTGCGTAAGGGTTTTTACGAAACGATAATTCCGAATTCCGCCCTGCGTAAGGTTTTTCACGAAACGATAATTCCTAATTCCGCCCTGCGCTATCGCACGACAGCAGGGCCGGATCAGTCAACTGGTGACCGGGCGCTGGTCACGGTGGAGGAGGGGTTGGGAGGACTATAGGGGTCGGGACTGAACTCTTTCCCTGGCTAATCTCGCTGTTCAAAGCGGATTAGCATTTGTTTATTTTGTATTAAGGACAGTAGTCAATATGGCGACCGAAGGCTCTAGTTGTTGTTTACGTTGGGGCTGATAAAGAAAGATAAGAAAACGTTCGCTGGGATTTAAACTAATATTTATTTTAATTTATTTATTAAAATCAGATTTTTATATATTAAAGTCGGGTTGTGGACCCGTGTTTTTTTAAAATAAATATTAGAGAAAAAATCACTTTTATTTATTTGACCTAACTTCTCACTTTACTGCAAATCTAAAGTTTACTTGTAGTATAAGTGTCGGGTTGTGGTCCCGTAGTTAGTGCGGCGGGCTATTGCGTTAGAGTTTCTCGGTTCGAACCTACTCTACCACAATTTGATACCTATTTCTAATAATGAGCCGCTTAGACTCACAGAAATAGTATGAAATTGAAATATTCGTGTGAATAATAAAAACACAAAAATTTATCTTTAAAAACAAATATCTATTATTGGATAGTATTATTTGGTCAGCATGCTCAGCTACCGTTCTAGAGGTCCCGGATTCGATTCTCAGTGGGGGGTAAAAATAAATATCAGTGATTTTACACTGTAATATTTATTTATGAGAATGAAATTGAAATATTTGTGTAAATAATAAAAAAACCTTATATATCTCTCTTTTTAAAAAAAGTTGTGAAAAAATATAATTTATTGTACTGAGTACATGTACATTAGCGAGTTTATTGCTAAGAAGCAATATTATCAAAACTAACTAAATACGTAGCTACAAAAATGAGATACAATATAGCTTACAACTGCAAAATCAATTGTTGAAATAATAAGCAAAATATAAAATAAAAAACTTACTATCTCACTAACCATCGCGCCGCTGTCCCGTAGGGGTAGGCACAGAGAATAGAATGACACACCAATCTGTCTTTCCAAACTCAAGCAAACCTCGAGTAAGAAAAATGAGCTTTGAAAAAGAGAGAAGGTTTTTAAAACAATTGCAAATGGTTTTTTGAGAGAAGGTTTTTAAAACAATTCTATCTAGAGTTAAATTATTCAGTAAAAACCTTTGTGATGATCTTATAACTAACTAACTAACCATCACGCCGTTTCCACGCAGGGTTAGGCAGAGTCTCCTCATCAGTATGTCTTCGGACAAAATCTTCGCCTTTTCCATATTCATATATCTTCTCATACAAACCCGCTGATTGTTCCGACTCTTGACCTGACCACTTCCAAGAATTTAAGATTTATTTTTATTTTTATTATTTTATTGATTTTTTTTACAAAATACATATTTAAATATACTAAGTACTTGGTAAATATACAAAATATTTCAAATATAACGTTTCTACCTCTCTAATAAAGTAGATACTTTTGTTTAGAGAGGGAGTTCGTTTTTCAATTTTTTTTACAAGCAAAGTAAATAAACAACGGTTAAAAAAAATATTCCTCGGTATAGAGTTTAGGTTGGAGTGAGTCTTTTATATTTTTTTAAATCTAGTTTTAAAGGTTTGATATTTTTTTATAGATTTCTTTTTATAGATACTTGATCAAGTTACATTTTCATGGGTCTTCCTTTGCTCTAATTATTTTATCACCTACGTTTGCCCTATATATTTATTTTACTGTTCATTTTTCACTCATTCGATTCACATCCCTAAATCATCCCAACACACATTTTTTAATCTTATCGATAATGCTTATCTCAGCCTCGCATTTTATCTTTACATCACCATTCGAACATCATAAATCTGATACATATCACATATCATATACAGACTGTTTTTAGTTTTTTTTCATCTTTTTTTTGCCAATTCCATGCTTCACTTGCATATATATGGCTAAAGCTGAAAAAAAAGTAAAAGCACATAACTTGGCAAAAATTCAATTTTTTACAACATGTGCTACCCAAATTTTCTCTTTGTTCGATATTTTCGGATAAAATAAAATTGAGCTGAAATATTTAAAATTATATTTCTTCTTTGGTCTTTTTTTGCTAAGAGTTCTTTACAAATCTTTCTAATTTTTAAGGGATTGAAAATGTGTGATAAGTTGTCTGAATGTGTGAAAACTGAAAAGAGTATGAAAGAATTTAAAAAGAAATGTTTTCATATTATTTTTTAACATCTCATCAAAGATGAAGAAGAATATGGAAGTCTGGGCATTTACGGGGGTGACGACCGTCATAGGCTGGTTTAAGTGATCACTTTACACACGTGTAACATTCACCAATTCTACCCATTATTGACAACCACACTACTCAAATTCTTGGAAATTCTATATATATATGAACCAATTTTGAAACATTGTTCTTGAATCACTAGAACATCACTAGAGACATCTATTGGTGAGATGAAAGAAGCTTTTTACTAAGCAGAAACTCTTATATTAGTATGTGAGGTCCGAATCCTGGATTATAATCACACACATGAGAAACGCCAGAAAATACCATTTTCATTTTTATAATTAAGCTTATAATTTGACCAGACAATTTATTTACAACATTTTGAGTCTGTCCAAATACTTGTTCACAAAATCTGGATTATCTCCAATTACAGGAGTTATTTTTATTAATAGGAGGAGAAATGTTTTGTTTACTGTAAGAAGATGTAAATTTATGATATGATGTGATGTAAATTAACCTTTCAGGGAGTACAAAAATTGATGTTCGAATTTCTCTGGGGAGTGGGTTCTTTTTACATGAATTTTTTTCTCTTATTAAATTGATGTTTTATGAAGATAAAAATTATGTTTAAATAATTTAATAAAAAAACACCTATTGGAAATATTTTTCAATTATGACAAAATTACACACAAATATCCACAGATGTCATTGCTATACAAGTTACATCATACTAACTGACGGATTTTGACGTTCATAAACGTCGATACCCCTTTAAGAAAAATCCGCACTGACGTTCATTTATGTCCATACTCCCGGACAAGTTAAGGTTAAAAAATAGTTTGTATTAAATATAACATACTTAAGCTAGTTAAAGAAATAATAAAATAAATAGTGTAAAATAACGTATTTTTACGTGTTTCTCACATTAAATACTGAATGATAATAAATATCTCAACATTGTCGAATGATTGAAAACACGTAGAAAAAACAACAGTCAAGTGTGTTGCGTCAGATTTATCATAAGAAGGAAATGAAATGTTAAAATTTGATATCTTCTGATTGATTGATAGTAAAAAATTAAAAGATAATATCTAATCGAATAGTTTTATAGTAAATAATAAAGATACGAATATGTCATTAACGTGTGTCGTAATTAATTCTTTATTG
>NW_028281201.1:0-95000 GCF_059751285.1 Brachycentrus maculatus
CAGGACACAAGAAATATGATGAAATAATTAAGTTAGTAGCAGTGTTAACATATTATTTTGTTGACATCTCAACATAAATGTAGAAGAATATGGAAGTCTGGGCATTTACGGGGCTGACGACCGTCATAGGCTGGTTTAAGTGATACTTTACACACGTGTAACATTCACCAATTCTACCCATTATTGACAACCACACTACTAAAATTCTTGGAAGTTCTATATATTTCAACCAATTTCGTTCGTGAACAAGTACTTGGACACACTCAAAATGTTGTAACTAAAGATTTAGCGTTTCCTCATCTCTGTATTCCCACCTATGTTTATTTAAAATGACATTTTTTCTAGAAAATTAATGTCGCTCTTACTCTATGCGCTTAAACCGAAGCCAGCGTTTTATCTCAATAGCGACTGATAACCATTCGTCACTTACTCAATGTTTATGGTGCTTTTCTATTATTTGTTTAAATATGACGTCATTTTACGCAAGGCCTGATCTCGAGTTTAGCGGAGTGTTAAAGTTATCCATCAGAATGATTGGCATGCATATACCGTAATAGTATGTTTTATTTAAAACTTATTATTGCATTATTTTTTTGCATTGATGAAGAACAATATGGAAGTCTGGGCATTAACAGAGCTTACGACTGTCATAGGCTTGGTCAAGTGATCACTTTACACACGTATAACATTCACCAATTCTGCCCATGATTGAAAACCACACAACTCAATTTTTTTAATCTTCTAGATATATTGATCAAATACCATTTGTATTAACATATTTCACTAAGCAGAGACTCTTTGGGCGCTTGTCCTCTACCCGGAATTACACGGAATCTTACCGTCCGGCACGTCAGTTAGCGTTTTAAAACGATGATCGGCTTGGATTGGCTTGTGCTTTTGTCCATATTTCTTCGGATCGGTGCTCTTGATCAGTGTGTAAACACGTTGCGCGTAAATTCGATCATGCTAAACTGTCGTAGTCGTTTTCATTTTTCAAAACCCGACTGCCGGACGGTGAAATCCCGTGTAGTGGACAAACGCCCTTTCCATTTATATGTGAGGTCCGAATCCTGGATTATATTCACATACTCAAGAAACGTTTGAAAACATGATTTGCAATTTATTTTAGTTTAGAATTTCACCAGCGTATTGATTTACAACATTTTGTGTGTTTATAAGTGTGTCCAAATACTTGTACAATCTAGATTATTTCTAATTTCTCCTTACTATTGTTTTAAAAAAAAGTGTGATCGTTCATTCAGTACCATTTATTTACCTTTTTTCGATTCCTGTTCAATTTTTGATGAAAAAATATCATTTTATTCCTTAAAAGGTCGAAGATTGACGGTCGTCATGCAACACTTAGGAAAAATGACAGCTTGATGTCTGGCATTGAAAGACAGTACCTACAAGGAAACGCTAAAAGTCTCTCGTTACGCTAAAATGAATCGATAAATTGAATTCACGAATTCGACCATATTAAAGGTATTTTTCCCATAGTTATCATTGTACCTACCAACCCTCTTTTTTCATGTTGCTAAGCACATTATCGATTATTTTTAAAAGGTGTGACCGAATTAAACAAAACGCTTACATTAATTATTGGACCAGCCCATTTTTAATGGAAATTGCGCCTTGTCCAATTTCCATTAAAAATGTATTAAATCCCACGTATTTTTTCTGCGTTGTTAATTTTTATTTTTAAAATTCTCTTTCAAGCTTTGTAGTATGTTATATTTGGAGTGTGTCTAAATACTTAATAAGGATTTATTTTAACATTTTGACATCTTTCATACAAATAAAAGTGTCTGCTAAATAGCTGAAGAGCTTTCCTCAATCCAACATACATGGCTGTTGTGAATTTATATGTACTGCTGTGTTATGAGATTGATCAATAAGTATATCTAGGAGTTCCTAAAATTTGACTAGTGTGGTTGTCAATCATGTGTAGAATGGTGAACGTTGCACGTGTGTAAAAAAGCATTTTAATAATACTTGGTAAATAGCTAAATAATGATATTACCCAAGTAAAACTCCAAATAAAAATTAATAAAAAATTTATTAAAGAGAACGCTTGTTTTTTAGCACTAAAGTTTATTTAAGATAATTAGTTTCGGAAGCTAAGCTTCCATCTTCAGGTCTAAATGTAAACTAAAACATAATAAATAATTTACTGTTCTACAAAGAATTTTATTTTATGATTTCAAAATGTCTTACCACAAAGTGAATTCCGAAACAATCAATAAAATAATAACATTAATGTAGTTTTGGGTTTTTGACCTATTTTAATCTTATTTTACCCGCTCTCCATTGTAATAAGTGCGTGAAAACATCCGACAAAAAATTGTTTTCTTTTTTCAGATAACTTTCACATGAAAATACCCACCACAAACGTGTTAAAATGCTTTATCTTTTTGTTCAACACCAGTATAATTGTCATATCAATGGCTTTTTAATTTATTCCCTTTTTGTTGTTTCGTTAATCCTACGTGATCGCCCTTCCCGGTATTATTCCCAACAACTCTTTAGCAGAAAGATGCGAGTTTTCACACGATTCCAAAAGACCATCCTAAATTCACGTGATTTACGGCCAGCGATCGCGGAAGTTTTTCAATTTATCCGGCCGGCCACGGTCAGATAGGCCCGCCCTCGACTGGAATTAACGGGAAAAAATAAAAGGGCACCCGCATGATGTATGCCCCTGGCCTATAGCCCACTCACGTGGCCATGCGATGTTCCCCTCCACTACTTTACATGAACCGGTACGGAAAGTGTTAAGGCCAAGGGATGAGTCAATTGACAACGCTTTGTTTTTTAAATGCGTACCGTTCTTGCTAAAAAAATACTGTTTTAGAAAGCATTTATGCTCGAATTCTCAAAAATTGTTAAAAGTTTTTCCTAGCGACAAAAAGACCATTTAAAAGAAAACATTGAGCGGATTCTTACCTCCTGCTTTCTGCAATATGTACTCATCCATTTAAAAAATACTTCTAAAATAATCAAACTTGTTAATCATGTTTGTTTTAATACCTTACAGAGAAAATATAGTAAGAATCTGTTTTGATTTTTGTAGGTCCTTAAATATATTGCCTGTACCCAAATTAACCAGCTGCCTGACATATCGCTCACTCCTTTCAACAACGTCAAATATCAAAAATCAATGATTTTCAGTTGTGCGTGTTTTCAGAATGCCCAGAAAATGTACTGTATCCCAGCAAAAGTGGCATATTTTTAACTTTATATTTACCCGCTACAGGGCAGAAAGTGTTTTTTTTTGCATTTTGAAGAAAAGGTATTCTTAAATATTTTTTTTAAAATTTAGTGTATGTCTTTCAAATGAAGAAAAAAACCTTCAGGTTTTACCAAAAATGATCTGTTGCACAGTAAAAAGTTCAATAAGTGGCTTGATATTTACTTTTAATACGTTTCATTATATTTTTAAACTTTAAAAACGATGTCCTGAAAAATTAAGTTTTTTGATATATGACGTTGTTGAAAAGAGTGAGCGATATGTACTCGTAAATTACGGTAACATCAACATGAACATACAAATTATCAAGTTTCGTCTGAGAGAACGCATTTCGACTGCATTTAGTCTTCTTTTATCCTTCTTTTATTAATTTGTTTGTTGACAAAATGCTGTATTATGATATTTTTCACATAAAAATATGAAATTGAGCATTCTGAGATAATGATTTTTTGCCACGAATACTACAGTAGCATAGTTTCCATCATATAAATAATAAATAGAATCTTTATTTTAAATGCACTCTCTTTTGGCACACGAAACCTTTTTCGGGACTGTCTGCGAATTCGTCCCTCGATGAACATACAGCGGTCAGTGATTCACGTTTCCCGCATGGGTCCAGCCGGGAGAAGGGTGAGACGGGGAAGGGGGTACAGGGTAACACTGTGACGTAATTGGCCGGGAAATACTTAACGTAGTTTGGATACGGTGTATCGGATCGATCGGCCGTGCGATTACTTCATTAGAATGTTTGTGTTTGATTCTGGAGGCGATAAATTCGGACGGGACGAACGGTGACCGATGTCGGCGATTTATGGATGTGAAAAAAATGACCTCTTTCTGTTTTCTGTTCGCCGGGGCAAGGATTTCGGACTGTGGATTTCGTACCCGATAAATCAGTCTAACACAGTAACATTTTGAAAATATCATTTAAAGAAATGTTTTGTGTACTGTAAGAAAATGTAAATATATGTATATGATGTATATTGAGTGTGAAAAATAAGTTGTATTCAATGTAATATAAATCTAACTAACTAAAAACTAACTAACTAACAACCACGCCGCTTCCCCGCAGGGGTAGGCAGAGAGAATCGAACGCCACACCACTCTGTCTTTGCAAACATTCTTTGCCTCATCTACATTCATGCATCTCCTCATACATACCCGACGATTATTACGATTCCTGACCCGGAGAATATAAATCTAACTGCAAAAATGAAATAAAATAAATGAAATATCGCTCACTCCTTTCAAGAACGTCATAAATCAAAAATCGACAATTTTCAGTTGTGTATGTTTTCGGAATGCCCAGAAAATGTACTATATCCCAGCAAAACAGGCATATTTTTAACTTAATATTTACCCGCTACAGGGCAGAAAGTGTTGTTTTTACATTTTGAAGAAAAGGTATTGTTTAATTATTTTTCTAAATATACTTAATATTTTTCAAATGCAGAAAAAACCTTCAGGTTTTACCTAAAAAGATCTGTTGCACAGTAAAACGTTCCATAAGTGTCTTGATATTTATTTTTAATATATTGTGTTATATTTTTAAACTTTAAAAACGTTCTCCTGAAAAATCAAGTTTTTTGATTTATGACGTTCTTGAAAGGAGTGAGCGATATGTCAGCAAACATAAAATACACGAAACGACCGAAAAATTACAGTCAAATTCAGTTCAGCAAGACGTTCACTAATACCATTCCTGTTTGTTATTAATATTCCTTGCATTTCTTAGGAGCGCTCTCGCGCTTCGAACATTGCTCCTAATTTAGCGAAAACAATATGAAATACAACGGTGTGTAATATAGTATACCCCGGCGGACAGAATAAGGGTAAATAATGACTTGTACAGTCCCGTAAGGAAGGCGAACTCATCATTTTTCGTTTTCCCTGTAGTTGCATTATTCTGTATACCTGTTAACTTCGCACGACAACCGAAGGGTTATTTTCGTTACACTATTCAAGGCATAAATCAAATCCCTGCCGGTATTCCCAGGTTAAATGATATCAGAATAAAGCACCGGGAATTTGTTTGCCCTCTTTTCTTTCAGTTGTTTTATTCTACACCATTTTCAATAATTTCATAATCAATTAAATGTGCAATTTTGACTTGAAGTATTAACTTCAATATTTAGTCTTGATTTTTTATTCTCTAACTAGTATGGTATTATCTGTGAATATTTCTTCTTTCTTTAAATAAATAATATGAAAGAAAAAATATTTTACAAAAAGAGAAAACAAAAATTTCTTTGCAATTGAATACCTTATTTTGAAAACATTACAAATCCACACATGTATAACTTTTAAGTTAGTTGTATATCATTTGCAAAATATTGTACGAAGTACGCAAGTGAAGCATGGTGTTGGCAATAGAAGAATGAAAGTAGACTTAACTATTATTTTGTTGTAAAACCTTTTTACTGTAAATTTTTAATGTATCTATTGTATGTTATGTATAAAATCTAGTAATTATATATATATATGTATATATATATATATATATATATATATATATATATATATATATATATATATATATATATATATATATATATATATATATATATATATATATATATATATATATATATATTGTATTAACATGTAATTATTTCGGCTCAACACAGGTTACGCCTAAAGATCCGTAATACATATAATTCAAAAAAATAATGTAAAACATGTATCTTTGGAAAAAAAACCCAGTGGAAATGCGATCTCCCAGACGAATCAGCGGTAAAACGATGTTTGCTAGATGTTCGAATGAGGAAAGAATGGAAGGCTAAGATTAAGTATTATCCATATCATTAAGAAAGGTGTGTTGAGATGGTTTGGACATGTGGGTCGAGTGAGCGAGAAAAGAACAGCAAAATAAGTTTGTAAGAGGAATGAAGTTGGAAACATGAGCAGAGGAGACTGAAAAAACTTGGCATGATCAAGTACTTCGAATATTGGAAAGTTGTGATTTGTGTATTTTTTATTTTTTATTTATTTCTTAAGTTGGCTTATATTAAAACTAATATAAACTATTATATACATTTACATCATCTTTATATATTTACATTTCCTAACAGTAACTTAGACATTTATTTTTAAATTTTTTCAGACATTTTTCATTCTTCATACATTCAGGCATCTCATCATACATTTTTAAACCCTTATACATCAAGCAATTTTGCGACTCAGCTCTTTTCAATAATGGTAGTCTTATTTTATCCTTTTGTCTAGTAGCATATTCATGACATGTGTATGTGAGAGTTATCCTTAAATGCATGTGTCAGAATAGTTTCAGCATGTGTTTGAATACTTTAAGTTTATAGATACACGGCCCGACTTGATTGGCCGAAACCGGCTAGGCTCGGTATACCTCGTCCCGTTTATAATGACTCCGTCGTATGGCCGAGACAATCCGCTTACTGGCGCGTAGTCTCGCCTCACTCTCTATGAAATATGACCCGCTCGCCTCACACTCCCGCGCGCTTTGTCGTTTGCAGTTTTGTCCCGGAAATTTATGAAAATGCACCGCCACAAGCGGGCTCACTTTTATTACTCCGTTTTCTGTTTCCTTCACTTTTGTGCGATGCGAAAACATTTATTCAATGGTTACTCGCCATTATTTTTGTCCCCGGCTTACACATTTTCTCGTAATGCAGACATAAATTTCCAGTAATGTAAATACAAATGTTATTACCTTTATAATAACTCGTAAATATGTTATATCCTCTACGCGAGACCTATATTTTCGTGTGTATTTTACGCTATCCGCAGATTAGAAAGTAAATTTGCTGTTCATATGTGGAAAAAGGGTGATTTATGGCTTCTAGCATTATCATTTTTTTATTATTGTTATATTGTACCTTGAGGCATTCTAAGTTTTATGTTTTAATGCATTTTTATGATTTCCAAAATGTGCGAAGAACACAGTCCGCATTTTTTTCGGCTATAAACTTTCAGAAAATTGTGTAAAAATATTTTTTTTGCGATTTGGAAAAGAAATGTAAAATGACTTTTAAAAGTCATTTTACAGTAGTTTTTAGTAGTTTTAGAAGTTTTAAGTAGTTAAAAAAATATATCGTTTTTAATATCGTTTTTTTTAACATACATATGGTATGTATAATGTATAATAGATAGAGAAATTTGATTGTAGGCAATATAAGTTAAGTTATGTAAGTTGGTGTAAGTTTTTCTCTTTTCTGTTTATTCTATCTTTCATTATTAAGCAATATATAAGTCCGCCTGCGTAGTGTAGTAAATGCGTTTGTCCGTCGTGTTTGGTTCGATTCCCAGGGGGGTTAACATAGCTGTAAAACATAAGTGATTTTTCACGCTAATGTTTATTTAATATTTCTCTGGACCTTCAGCACAGGGTTGATCACCTTCCTTCACGAACTTAAATATCAAGATAACACTGCTTATATAAATGATGCAGTGTCCTATACACCACTAGTTGCAGATGAGGGTGAGATAAAAAAAAATATGAAAAAATTATTATTTCATTTCCCTTTTCCAAACGGTAAAATCCAATACTTGTTTTTCTTCAGTCCACCAGATGTTTGAATCAAACAAGCCTAAATCATACATTTTATTTGAAAACATGTTTGTTTTTTTATACAATGGAATCCAAATATAATAAAATTATCATATGTATTGGTTGTTTCGAGTTGCGACCTCAAAACAGGAGGGGTTCGAGTCTATAGCAATTTAGACAGAGGTGTTTTTCTGTGCTCGCAGGCTGTGATTTGAAAAAACGCCCTCCTATTTTGTGCTTTCGGTACTCAATTATACATGACCATCAGATTGAACTTATGATGCTATGCCCTTAGGCTGATTGAATAAAAAAATATTTATAAATATTTTAACGTTTCGAGGCTTTGTTGAAAATTTCGTATTATTTACGTATTTTGTATACCAGATTGAATTTATGAAGCTATTGCCCTTAAGCTTATTCTTCTTCTTCTTCTTTTTACTGATCATCTGAATCTGTTTGTGCCTCTGCCTGTCGCTCTTGGGATATTGTCAGCCAGCTGTCTTTCAACATTTTTGGAGGTCTGCCTGGGCGTTTGCGTCCTTTGGGGGTTTCCTTGAAGGCCGATACGTGAAAGTCTGACTTTCAACATTTTGTTTACATGCTTATTCCAGTTTCGCCTTCGTTGTCGTCCCCACTTCACGATATATTCCGTGTTACACATGTTCCGGATATCAGAGTTTCTTACGCAGTCTCGCAACGTGTTTCCTGTTATAGATCAGAGAATTTTTGTCTCAGAGATTTTGTTCCAAAAGTATATGCTCTTGCCTTAATTCCATAAGTGGCTTAAGCTGATTGAATTAAAAATGTTTCAATATTTTAACCTTTCGACGCTTTGATGAATACATTCGTATTATTTACGTATTGTGCGCTATGGTCGGGTACTTTATACCAGATTGAACTTACGATGCTTTGTCCTTTAGCTGATTGAACAAATAATATAAATAAATTTTTTAACCTTACAACTCTTTATTTTATTGATTTGGCGTTTAATTTGTAGAACTTCATTTTAAATTATATATTAAATGTTAAAATCAAACACTGATTTTTACTGACTACTTAATATATAAAAATAAAAATTCTGACAATTATTTAGCCTTTTAATGGCATTTTCACTTTATTTAAAAATACCATAACAAGACGAAACAATTGTCACAATTGTAAGGTGTTTTTAACGATAAACGACTTATGTAGAACTCATTTTTAACATTTGATATATAAATTTCTAAGCTTTGTTGAATAAATTCGTATTATTTATGTACTGTGCGCTAAGGCCGCGTACTTTATACCAGATTGAATTTATGACGCTATGCCCTAAAGCTGATTGAAAATAAAAAAATGTTTATCAATATTTTACCTTTTCTACACTTTGATGAATAAATTTGTTTTATTTATGTATTGTACGCTACGGCCGGGTACCTTATACCGGAAATGAGGTTTGACTTCCCCCACCCTTCCACTTTTCCCGATCAAAGCGGAAGTCTGCCACGTAATGGACGGGTCAATTTAACTATCTGCCGACGTAACGAGAGACGTGAAATTTCTCAAAACTTGTATTGCTACATGAATTTGATATTATGGTATAAAATGGTATTTAGCTGTACATTTCCCATTATAAATGTCAAAATGACAGCTAAATAATTTCCTCTTTAGGATTTAGAGGACTAAATATAAGTTGATATACCAACTTAATATAAGTAGAGTATGTCCAAATACTTGTTCACAAATCGGGATTATCTCCAAATATAGAAGTTATTTTTCATATCATTTTTTTACTTCTCAATATAGATGAAGAAGAATGTGGAAGTCTGGGCATTTACAGGGTTAACGACAGTCATAGGCTAGTTTAAGTAATCACTTTACACACGTGTAACATTCAGCAATTATACCCATGATTGACGACCACACTTCTGAAATTCTTGGACGTTCTACATATATGATCCAATTTAGAAATACATATTGTAATTGAATTAATTTTTTTCACAAGAGACATCTATTGATAAGATGAAGAAGCTTTTAATGATGAATAAGCTAAGTTGACACAATTTAAAAACAAAATTTTCAATGTGTCCAAATCGTTGATTCACAAATATTGGGTTTGTCTCCCCTCTTGTTTTGTTTGAGTTATTTTTTACTGTATTTCAATATAGATTAAAAACGATATTAAATTCTGAGTATTTACAGGGCTCATGACCCGTGATTGCCTGGTTTTAAATCCATGATATATTTTTCTTATATCGCTCATTTGGTGCAACAATTACGTAATTGCACTTAAAAAAAACAAGTTGAATATGCCAAAATGTGCAGAAAGATTATTTACATCGGGAGAAACATCGACTGAATTGACATGGAGCGAGTGTCATTGTAGAATTGAGTAAAATAGCGCCATTTCCGTTGCTACGTTTGATGGCATCTCCTATAATATTTCTAAAAGTGTAATTACGCCATGCATCAAATGAGCGACACGCTAGAATGTAAAACCCATGACTTTAGAGGAGACAAGAGAGTCAGATTTCATAATCAGTTTCAAAGTAAAAAAGTATAAAAACCCTCTATTACCCAACTATGATTCCGCTTTAGCCTCAACGTAGGGTTGATGGTCCCAAGAGTGAACCATAAATATGGAAGTAGAACACTTCAATACATTGTTCCGAGCATTTGTTGCCTGCGGAAGTTAGAGGGTAAACAAAAATATGGACCAAAGGCCAAATAAAGGAATAGGTAAATGTTCAAGAGTTAATGTACAAATGTTTTTTGTGTATATAATGTTTAAAAAGATGATAATAATTATAACAAACATATGTTAAAAGAGCTTCATCAGCAAGACACATCTGAGGCTTTGTGGGCCTTTGTGGATACGTATTTACATATGCATTTATATGTACGTATATGTTACGGGTAATGCTAGAATACGAAGGAAACCTAGGTTTATCCGGGTTAACATTACCCAATCCTGTTGGGTAATGTTCAAAAACTGACAAAATATATTGGAATTCGCAGTTTACCCATGTATACTCAGGACTATCCAACACTGGTCGCGTAATGTGTGGTAAGGCTAGGATAGGTTAGGTTTTTTTTTATTTACTGTACAATATTTTTGGATTTTTGGTTTAAAAAAAATAATAAAACGTAAAAATTCAAATATTCTGTTTAAATGTTCCTTTGCCCTGACTCTGTACTAATATTATCTATTGTCTACGTTTTTCTAACACTATCCGATCAGCATTGGGTAGACTTACGTGTACACGGGTAAACTGCGAATTCAATTTTATCTTTGTCAGTTTCCGAAGTTTACCCAACAGCATTGGGTAATGCTAAGTTAACCCCGAAAACCCTAGGTTTACTTCGTATTCTAGCATTACTCGAAATATATATTTTTAACAAATAAGTTTTAAAAAAATCTTTGGCAAAGGGCATATCTGTGAAAATACTATGTTGCGATTTTTCTGTATAAAGTTTTTGAATACTACGTTGAGACGAGGGCCACGCTTTTTTCGAAAATTAACTTCTAACTAACTAACTAACCATCACGCCGCTTTCCCGCAGGGGTAAGCAGAGAGAATCGAACGCCACACCACTCTGTCTTTGCAAACATTTTTCGCCTCTTCTACATTCATGCATCTCCTCATACATACCCGACGATTATTACGACTCCTGACCCGGCCGCTTTCAAGTATTTGACATACCTGATTGTGCCAGGTTTTCCTCACTGTAAACAAATTTATTTTTCAAAATTAAAAACCAATACCTATATATTTCGCCAGTACACCATCATGCTACAGTCTTATCTGTTATTAAATCCCGGAAAACCGTTCACATTATGAAATATCTCTAGAATCTGATTTTCTCACATCATATCTCCCAGGAAGTAAAATGCGGCAACGTCACGTCGACTTATTTAATATCCCGACGCGCCTAAATTTTCCCCATCTCCGCAGCCTGCAGCACGCGAGGGCTGGGAGGATTGCATATGCGCCGGATTCCAGGCGTCTCGAAGTAAAACCCTAGGCGAATCTAATGTAATACGTTTTCCGAATTTACCCCCCTTTTTTGGAATATGTAAGCCGTGTTGCTGGTTTGATGAAAAAATATGGCGCTAAATTATAAGAATATGTTTTCTTTGTATTACTGGAACGTTTACGGATTTGGGTTGGAATTATAGTGTTGGAAGTAAACTAAAAAGTGAAGACATAATTTATACTTTTATTATTGGTTATATATTATATATAAACTGTAATAAAAATTAGGGGTAAATATATCATAAATGTATTATCAGAAAATACAGTGAAACAATAAAAAAAATATAAAAAGGGCTACACCTACTTGCGAAAATCCTAAAAAAATAGTTTTAACAATTTGAAAAGTAAATATTAACATAAAAATAACTGTTTTTGTATGTGAACAATTTTTAAAATGAGTTTTACTTGGTAAATACCACTTTATCTAAAAAAATCTAATGTGACACGTGTTTCGATGCATTCCGCATCATTTTTTAAAAACTGTATGTTACATTAGATTTTAAAAAACACTGGTTTTTACCAAGTAAAACAAGGTGTTCATCCGGTTACTTACTGGACTTGTTAAATACTTCAGTAAATTTTAAATTATATTTGTTGCTTAATTTAAAAAAAAAAAATCTTATCTTTTACATGGTAAATACTACTATTTTTCAATTGGTGTTCAAACCTAAGTATTCGAAAATGACGCGGAATGAATTTTCAGAAATATTGGTATTTATCAAGCAAAACGTGAATTGAAATTGTATAGACAACCCCACATTGACTGCCGAAGCAATGAATTAAATGATCTAATAATGACAAAATAATTTCATTAATTGATTCGGCAGTCACTTTGTGGTAAAATCTATCCATTTTTAATTAATGCATCGAAACGCGTGTCACAGTAGGTTTTAAGGAATAGTGGTATTTAATAAGTAAAACTTCGATTAAAAATGACAAAATAACCTGTTAAGTTTCAACATTTTCAGGTTAAATTGTGTGAAGTGTTATTATTATGTCACCTAATTGGTTATTATTATTACGTAAAAATTAGGTAAGGGGTAATAATAACATTTGTGTTTCTACCCCCAACATGTTCATATCCCCCAATACTTGTACGTCTCTTATTTCGCCATCCTGTGGGCATTTCATTATACTATAAGCGAGGTAATGCAGCCAATTTACATGAAAAAATCATTTATATTGCACCCGAGATCCGTTCTTTCTCTAGCTGAACTACGGCGCATTAAATTGCACGAGAAGTTTTCATGATTACATTTCAGCTAAACGAAAAAAATCGACATAATGACGGAATTAATCCTCTGTTTATTTCAATGCACAACGTATTTAAATTAGCTCATTTGCGATGTGGGCTTAAAATGTAAATGTTGTTTTTCGGCAGCAAATATGTCCAGTATAAACGGCGCATCATTTTATTTGACCATTTCTATATGTACAGCTTTGAGCCGTATACTATGTAGAATATGTATTTATATACCAGTGCTTTCTATATAAAATAAAAGCTCTCGCTTGCACAATTTAATAACACCACAACAGTTTTCGGCCATTTAAATATTTAAGGCCATTTTAAATATTTTTACACAAGTATAAATAGTATTTTGAAAATTAAACAATTGTGAAATGTCACTTATTGAGTTTTATTTCATTACACACAACTAGTTAAAAAACCATAGATGTTTTCATCAAAATATTTTTTTTGTAATCACCCGTTAATTAAAACACGTGCAGTTTTCGAAACTAGTCACGTGAAATGAAATAATTCTCTATGAAAGGTATCATACAAATGAAAAATTTTTACAATTGTCAACATGTCATACCACAAAGTTTATGCCGAATCAATAAATAATCCAATTAAACTACGCTAGTTGTTTTTATTATAGCAGTTAAAAATGTAAAGTTATTTCCACATAAATGAAATTTCGGCTAAATTGAGGACAAAGCGAAAACATGTATTTTTGTTAAAGTTCCTGCACAAATAAATGTAGATTGTGTTTTTTTTAGTCCAAAAGTTAATTTTTGTGAACGATGCTTGTTGATTATTTATCTACTTAATCCTGCTACATGAATTAAATAAATAAAACCCTTATCCGCACCGCAATAGTGCATAGGGCACTGTGTCATATAAACGCAGTGTTATCTTGATCGTTTACACATGAAGGAAAGGTGATCAGCCCTCCGCTTCTATGGTAATATTGAATAAATATTACAGTGAAAAAATCACTTATATTTATTTTACCCCCTTTGGGAATCGAACCCGGGACCTCCAGAAAGGTAGCCGAGCGTGCTGACCATTACACTACGGAGGCGGAGGCTACATGAATTACCTGAAAAAAACTACGCTTTATTTATAAAAATAGCTTTTCTATGACTTACAATGATTAAAGAAAACACTTCGTTTTTTACCGCTTGAGTTTTATAATAGACTACATGTTTCAAAAGTTAAACTTCCATCATTCAGGTCTGTATAGTAACTAAAATATAAAATATAAAATTGTTCTATAAATAAGGAGAGGGGAAAGTAAGGGTAAGGGGTTAGTCAAGGGACGGAGTTTGAAAACAAAGGAAAAATGGAAAGCAATGGAATAATGAAAGTTTAACTTCTGAAACATGTAGTCTATAATAAAACTCAAGTGGTAAAAAACGAAGTGTTTTCTTTAATCATTGTAACATGTCTTACCACAAAGTAAATGCCGAAACAATAAATAAAATTTCTATGACTTCATGATCATCAGTATTTTTATAACGACCATATTATAATCGATATCGGAAGTTGAATAAGGCACCTGTATTTATATATTTTTATCTCATTAAAAAATCAAACGAAGTCGAATCCGGAAAAATCTAAAATTATGGTGGATTTTCCATCCCCTGGATAGGGAGCATTTTCAAATGGGGTGAATCCCCGATTCATTCCAATGTAAATATTTCATGTGTGGATGAAAGGGGGGTTATTTTCATTGATATATTTATAGCGGAAAAGTCAATTTCGGGTTGCCTTTGACGTTTACGCGAAAAGGCCCACCCATTTACGTTATACGCCGCGTAGGTAATTCCATCAGCGGTGCAGTGCGTTGGCCTTTATTGATAAAATCAGCAAACCTTTCAAATGGGCCTTTATCGGCGTATACGTTTTACGGTTGATATAGTGGGTGGAATTATTGAATTTTAGTTTCGTAAACAACTCTATTATATCGTGTAAAATGTCATCCTCTATCATCCGCCTCGTCATATCGCTCACTCCTTTCAACAACGTCATATATCAAAAATCGTCAATTTTCAGTTGTACGTGTATTCAGAATGCCAAAAAATGTACTATATCCCAGCAAAAGCGGCACATTTTAACTTAATATTTACCCGCTACAGGGCAGAAAGTGTTGTTTTTGCATTTTTAATAAAAGGTATTGTTTAATTTTTTTTAATACGCTAAATATTTTTCAAATGGAGAAAAAACCTTCAGGTTTTACCTAAAAAGATCTGTTGCACAGTAAATAGTTCAATAAGTGACTTGATATTTATTTTTAACACATTTTATTATATTCTTAAACTTTAAAAACGATCTCCTGAAAAATCATGTTTTTTTATTTATATATGACGTTGTTGAAAGGAGTGAGCGATATGTCAAAGGCGTATAGGTACTGAGTACAAAATATGAATTTGTTTTCAAAACATAAATAGATTATGAGTTATCGCAAACATCATTGACGATTTGTCGACGTCAAAAATAATTGAGTTGATCCTAGGCTCAGTTTTGTGTCGACGCAGGTCAAACGCTAAAATAACAATGTTTGTATAATTTATTTTAAAAATTTAACACTTATAATGCAACTTATTGAGTTTTATTGCATTTCACACGACTAGTTTCGAAAACTACAGATGTTTTCTACGACAGGTGATTACGAAAACTTTGAAATAAAACTCAATAAACGGTATACTACAAGTTTTTAATTTTGTCAACATGTCATTCCACAAAGTTAATGCCAAATATATGAATAATATTAATGTTTTTTTATTATATTAGACACTGGATTATTCAACCTATGGATAAGATGTCAACACTTTAGGATGAAACATCTATCGCTATAAATAAGATTTTATAATAAGATTAAAAAAAAAAAACATTTACTTTTTATTTGAACAGATGTCTGATGGTGTAAACATTAAAAAGAAAAGTAATCCTGTTTTTTTTTCACTTTTTTTTAGTTCCGAAGTTTTTTCCTTTGCATGATCTTTTAAATCGTCATTTTGTTTCACGATGAATTTAGTAGAAAGATGAATTTTGAAGACAATTTATTAAGGATACAAATTATAATTTACTTGTAACTAAATAAAATACTTAAAAGTGTCAAAAAATACAAGTTATTTATTGAGTATATAGTACCGTAGAACGGGGCTACTTGAACTTTGATGTGTTACTTGAGGCCAGTTCAAATAAGAGATTAAAATCTGTATTTGGTCTACAATAATGAACGTTTTGTTTCAATAAACGTCACCTGTCAGGGAAACAATGAATCATGTCGATACGTTCATTTTTGTAGACCAAATACAGATCTAAATATTTTTTTGTACTTGGCTCAAGTAACATCAAAGTTCAAGTAGCCCCGTTCTACGGTACTAGCTAGGAAATCCGCCGGAGAAACACAAACTCCTTGCCTAGATTGGAACAATGTAATACTACTCGAGTTGATCATCTCAATCTCCTCCTTATAATATTATGTATGAAACTTGCTCGTCCCGCTAATTAGACTGTCACGGGACGCGGTAACTCAGACAGCACGTAGCCAGGGAAAAACTTCATTATACGCCGGCACTATTTTGCCTTAGTACAATGTAATTTGTTATACTTTTGCTGGCGTATTTTTAGAATTTACAACCAATTTTTTCCCTGCTCGATTTATTCGTACTTTTCATTCTTACTTTACTCTTTGTATGGCAATTTTCGCATGGAAATCGTGAAAATATGCTATTAACTCAATAACAACATAATTTGTTTTTATATACAACGTACAGTAAAAACTAAATTGATTTATTCTTTTAAAATAAAACTAAGACTTTGAACTTTCAGCTTTTTTTATGGCACTTTTTTCTCTAACCGGTTTTGACAAGCACCTTATAATCTTCAGAGATTCATGTGTTCATAACTATTTCTGAAGATGATAAGGTGCTTGTCGAAATCGGTTGGAGAAAAATGTACCAAAAATAAAAGTGATTAATTTTTTTTTAAAGTTTAATTTTATAAAAGTTTATATTATGTCCGCCACCGTAGTGTAATGGTCAACACGCTCGGCTACCGTTCTGGAGGACCCGGGTTCGATTCCCAAGGGGGGTAAAATAAATATAAGTGATTTTTTCACTGTCATATTTATTCATTATTACCCTGGACTGGTACCTGAAGCGGAGGGCTGATCACCTTTCCTTCATGTGTAAACGATCAAGATAACACTGCGTTTATATGACGCAGTGCCCTATGCACCATTGGGGTGCGGATAAGGGTTTTATTATTATTATGTGCTACAAAGTGTCAGTAACTATTTAAGGAAACATGGGATTTTTCTTTGAACTATTTTATTCCGTACACTTTCTCGTTTTTTTCATGCTTTATTTTACTGTTCATTCCTTAATCTTTCTTTTATTTTTACGCAATATTTTCATTCCTCGTGTCTTTTGTTTTTTCACACTTTATTTTTCTGTATAGAAATTGTACACTAATATCTATACGTAAATTAAAACTAAAAATATGTACATGCATGTTTATTTGCTTATTTTAAAATGTAGTCCCAGTGCTAGAGGTTCAGGATTTTAACAATACACGTATTTTTGTATACTCGTATAGTACCAATTAATGTTAAAATTTGGTTTGATATGGAAACGGTCATGAAAACAAATTTTTCAACGATTTTTAAAAAATATATGTATGTTTTTGTTGAACGTAGGTACGCTGCTGTAACGCGATTTTTATACAAAGTTCATAATTTTATATCAAACATATTTTATACGAAAGCATTTTTTTAATGAAGTTTTACTTGATAAACACCACTCTTTCTCAAAATCTATTGTGATAACGTGTTTCGATGAATTCCGCATCATTTACAAACACCGGTGTTTGAAAATGACGTGGGAAGCTTCAAAACACATGTCATAATAGATTTCAATAAATATGTAGTTGTATTTACCAAGTGAACCTTAAATTGAAAAAAATATGACAGATATTACCACAAAGTGACTGCCGATTCAATTAATAAAATGATAGTATTTTGTCAGAGGCTAAGCACTATTTGGTAAACAAATGGTAATTTTTCCAATCACTTTGTTGTTTAGTAACAAGGAAATTTAAAAGCTTGAATTATTTTTGCCTCACTGAGGATCCAATTAAGCTCGGCTGTCATGGCGGCCAAAGCGTCATTTATTTACAATTCTCAAGTAAATATCTTTTTGCGGAAACAGGTCGTCGGAGAAGTTATTTTATGGTCCGGTTTTAATTCATGAAAATTATTTGGTGTTTCAAAACATGAAAGTAATTAACATTATAGTTGAATATTACAGGCTAACAGTAGGTATATGTGCAGATAAATCCCACAAAGTGAATTTGTGATGAATGTACAAAGATAATAATAACTGTAGTACAGTGCTACGTATAAAATGTATTTGGATGAAATTTTATATGAAGCTAGTTTCGGCAACATTAGTACTACAAACGAATTAAGTCAGTAGGGGAGAGTGGGGCGTATTAAGACTAAATAAAAAAAAAATATTTTTGAAAACCCTTTAATTATTCCAAGTATTTTTTGAAATAAAATAAATGATTCTTTACCTACAATATTTTCGTATTATATATTTTGTCCCTAAAAAACAAAGCGATAAAATGAAGTTTTACAAATTGTGGAAACTGTCACAACTTGCCCCATCCGGGGGGTCAGTTGTGACAAGGGTGGGGCAGGTTGTGACGAACAATATATTTAAGTATTTAAGAAATAAATTTTGCAAAATGATAAATAATTAAAACTATTAGTAGACACATGCAAAATATGATTTGGGATCATCAAATAAACTAAAACTATATTCACTTTTGTAAAAAAATCTTATTTCTGATTAAAATTATTCTACTCCAGTCAAACAAAAGTCACAAATAAATTCAAATCGAAATCCTTAGAGAATATTAGAAAGGTTGTCAAAGAATTTGCTACTACTGTTTATGTTCTGCAAATGCCTTGGCACTGTTTTGTGTCTATCTGCTGTACTGGTCGGGTTGTGGAGGCGTCTGTGTACTGGCTAACGTCGGGTTGGAACCGGATCTAGCTGACTAACTAAACTACTAACTACTAATCCCTTTCACCGGCTACATTTGGGCACTTCTTTATCATTGGTGGTAGTTTTACAAACATGTAATTATTTAGATTTTCTGTGAACATTGATTGATTTTAAATGTAAATTCACATTATAATCGGAATACAGTTTTGTTTCATATTTTCCGTAGTTTTCGCAACGTAGTTCATAAAATAAATTTGCTTTGCAACAGACGTCTGTCGGGAAGTCAAGTTGCTTCTGTATCAGATCTGGGAATGCGGTTGGGAGTGCTTTCAAGTGTTTATTTTTATACAGTAGTTATACAATTTTACTATTTTTTACTATCAATTCATTCCGTCGGTAAATTACTTATTTCTATGCCGTACACCTTCCAATTTTCTTAAGTGCGCCTTCCCTCTATTTTCATTTCCTTTCTATAATAAAATATCAAAATGTTAGATTTTTTATTGTAAGTTTTTATGATATGCATGTCTAGCATTATTTATTGTTTTTTTTAACTACTGAAAAACCTGATTTGTGGATATCACGCAACTAATAAAATTCCAATACTCTCCGTATATTGAACCAAAATTAATGATTTTATGCCAAGTTTTTACATGCATAGGTAACTTAAAAAAAACTGTTGTATGGAGATGGTGTAACGATTTCAATACATAAAATTGGTTGAATTCGTTACTTCATTTATAGATTTGACAGTAACTTTGTGGTAATATTATCCATATCCAATATAAATTTCACTTCGTAAATACCGTTATTTCGTAAAATTTATTGTGACACGTGTTTCGATGCATTCCGCAACATTTTCAAACGCTCTTTTTATTCTTCAACGTCCTATGGACACTACTCTAAAATTTAGACTTTGCTTCATATACGAAGTTAGATAGTTATTAGTTGATGTTGAATGCATCGAAACATGTTTTACAATAGATTTTAAGAGTAAGTGGTATTAACAAAATGAAATAAAAAAAGGAATATTGTAACTAAATTTATTATAACTATATACTCGTATGTGTAATCACCCTTGGGGCAGTATTTTACGAAAATAGCGCTTAGTGAATTATCCGAAATTATTATTTATTATTGTAAAGTATTTTTCATTTATGTTAAGTTATGTTTAAAATGATTATGTTTCAAAAGATCTTCAAACATTATTAATATTTAAAGCGTTTACCTTATGGTTAGTAATTTTTACAAAATGTTACCAATGTAAGTTTATAAGGTTAGTAGTCATATACATACTAACATTTCGTGCAAATTCTACAAACATTTTGTTAAGTAAGGAAGTCATTACTTCTGAGAAATTAATCCAGCACACTAAAAATTCGCGGGTTTTGTCATAAAATCCAAGGTTTAACCATCCTGGAGTCATCAAATAAAATCTCAATGAGTTATAACAATGAACAAGTAAACCTAAAAATATTAATAACCTACAAAATTTTGAGAGAGATGATTTTTTGCAAAAACGTCGAAAATATTTTAGGACGAATTCCGCCAAGAGTGCTATAAAAAGATTGAAAAACGTTTTAAAAAAAAATAAATATTTTACTATATTCTTAATATTATTAATATTTAAAGCATTTACTATGTGGTTAGTCATTTTTACTTATTTATTTTTTTACAAAAATGTTAATAAAATTTGTATATAACTACTCACCGAGATTTTTACGTCTACCGGTTTCGAGACGTACCCGTCTCTTCGTCAGGACAATCACTAACACAGCATGCAAACAATACTACCCTTCACCAACATAGCACCATTTACACACTCAAAACTACACAAAATGTCTAACACATGCGATTTTTGGTCGACCCGAAGACCAACATGCACTATAGTTTTCAATACAGACATGCGTTACGAGCCGAGGTTAAACGTACATGTACATGTACGTTTAACCTCGGCTCGTAACGTACATGTACGTTATACATGTACACGTATATGTACGTTTAACCTCGTTCATGTACATGTACATGTACGTTTAACCTCGGCTCGTAACGTACATGTACGTTATACATGTACATGTATATGTACGTTTAACTTCGTTCATGTACATGTACATGTACGTTTAACCTCGGCTCGTAACGTACATGTACGTTATACATGTACATGTATATGTACGTTTAACCTCGGCTCGTAACGCATGTCTGTATTGATAACTATAGTGCATGTTGGTCTTCGGGTCGACCAAAAATCGCATGTGTTAGACATTTTGTGTAGTTTTGAGTGTGTAAATGGTGCTATGGTGGTGAAGGGTAGTATTGTTTGCATGCTGTGTTAGTGATTGTCCTGACGAAGAGACGGGTACGTCTCGAAACCGGTAGACGTAAAAATCTCGGTGAGTGGTTATATACTAATTTTATCAACATTTTTGTAAAAAAATAAATAAGATATAAAAAGATTGAAATACGTTTTATAAAAAAATATCTTAATGTTAAATTCATTCCATAAAGACTATACGATACACACAAATTATTTAAATTTCTCTCGATTAAAGATTTTTTGAAATTATTTATTTAAAAAAAACAGATCTATGTAGTTTTTCTTTTTATTTATAAATCATATAATACTTTTTGGAAAGTATTTTTAATTTTAATTTCTTGTTCTTTTTTCTGTTTAAACCAAGTAAGTGTATTTTATATTAGCACTTTAAATCTATTTATATTTTTGATATCGATTAAATTCTTTCCAGTACCCTTTTTTTCATATTTATATGCATACCCACACACAGGCCATGCCCTTGTCGGATTTTTGTTTGTATGAATATATTATAATGTTTTTGTATGTACTTGTAATAATATTATATTGTGAAATGCAAAAAATAAAAATAAAAAAGAAAAACATATATACGAAGGAAATAGGTAACTTTATTCAGAAGTGCCTTGTGATTTAAAAAAATGTATGGAAAATATTATTTATCTTAATTTTTAGAAGCACTTCTGCAAAACGGATGTTCCCAAAGTAAGTGTCTTGTTTTGTTCTCAATGATTTGTCTCGTATCCGTTTTACAAAGCACGCTAAGATTATTTGTTTTTTTTTGTCTTCTTCTTTTGTAGTTCATAGTGCGCGCCTCCACGGATTTTCCCTCAAAGGAACAATTGGAATTTTTCCGGTCTGAGAATTTTAAACATTTTTTTATTCTCAAACCTTTTCTTACGACTTGAATGTGATTCCTTAATCTGAGCATTACTCGGAAACAGAGCTTTCCGTAATCGAAAGAAAGTTCGCGGAATTTCTACGGACATATTTTTGATGGATAGCTTGACAATTACGACACTCTCTGAGCGGACTTTTTAATGAGAAAAATATTTGCGCAAAATATATTAACCGATCCACCAGAAGATTACTGCAACGTATTATATTTTAATGATTTTAGTATGGATTTTTTTTAATGCTAAAAAAACGCATATTATTTATTAATTTTATTAAGGGGTTATTATATCACCCTGGCGCTTTTGAAAATAGGCATTAAAATACAAACAAATTGTGACGCAGTTACTAAGTAGAATGTGACCGTGTCACTGGTTAAATATATATCGTAGTCATACTGGAGAAAGTGACCAAGTGCATTTGTTTACAAAAACGTGATCATTGACTATTTGATATCTTATTAGCTAAATATTGTATATCCCTGAAAAAATCCCAAAGATTTTTAAACTTGGAAGTATAATGTGTTGACTTGTTGTAACTAACTGCATTGGTGTTTATTTTTTTTCCAAGCAAAAGTGACTTAAATTGCCCTCCTGAACATTTTACGTTTTGTTAGTTGGTCACTTTCTCCTGTACGACTACGGTATGTGGAAAAAATTATATATCTACTTAGATACTTATATAGTTTTTTCTTATATAGAGAATTATTTTATTATATAGCTCGGTCGCCGGTGAAATAAAATATTTGTGGAAAAAACTGGTTGTTATTTTGTTAAGTTAATAGATAGAATAATTTCGACTTTACACATTTACATTCTAATTTTATAAATTGTAATTTGGAAAAACAAATATATAAAACGTTTCACAACGGTCGACATATGTGCCATTAAGGGCACAATTTCTCAGTAATAAAATGTAGGTATTGTCAGAAATATTAATAAACAAGGGTTATAATATTTCTAACATTTTGTAAAAGATGAGCATTTTTTTCTGCATTAGAAATAATAGTTTTTATAAAAAAAAATATTTACCCTGTTTTGTCGTAAGTCAAGTTTACATAGTCTTGGGTGGGGTGCGATATGCTCCATGTAATTATAATAAAGCTTACAAACAAAATAAATTACGACTTGTCTCTTTCACTAGCTTCTTTCGGAAAATTTTACAAATCCCTGTGTTCCTGCGTTACGGGCCGGCTCAAGATTTAAATTTTATCCTGGCCCAAAGTCCTTCGGCAGCGGCGCAAGCGAGGGCATGAATAAGTAATTTAGAGTCGTAATTAGCTACAGTCGTATGTGACGTAAATATAATATGCCATTCGGCTGTGCTCGGGCACTGTCGGGGGGTGGGTGAATACGCCGCTGAAAAATAAGGGCTGTAATGAGAAAGACGACACGGTTTTGTATTTCGCGCACATGAATGCCGAATGATGTCGAGTGGGCACGACAAAACACGATAATTTGACATGTGAGAGCCATTTGAATAATGGTTTTCACAGAATACCTGTGCGTTTCCGCCTTAAAAAGATATAAAAATAAATTACCAATGAATTACGACTGTCCAAAGAGGAATAATATTCTAACCAGGTATATATTTGAAATGAAATGTCTGTATTTAAAATAGAATAATTGTATAATACGCAATAAAAATGTCGGATTTCAAATTGTCTTGTTATTATACTCACAATTTATTCAAATAATTCTATAAGGTAATTCTGTAAGGTAGAGGTGTGTCATTTTTGCAATTTTTTTTAAATTCGTTTACCAAAAGTTGCCCATTCGTAATCAAAATAATAAATGAAATTATAATAATTTTAACAATCAAGATGGCAAAAATAAATCGATGTTTTGAAAGTTTAAAAAGTCTTTATTGAATGATTTTTCCTTTTTCTTCTTCATCTTCTTGGTGTAGGCCTTGTGGCCTGTTTTTAAGAGGAACTTTCTTAACATTCTGCTAAGTCGATTCCCTATGCATACATAAATGGCATATACAGTATCTACTCAATGAATTAGGGCCACCCATTATTTTTTTGAATACTCTGAAATCTTTTGGATTATTATATTTATTTTGCATAAATACTTTAAGTTTTCTATTGACATCTAATATCATGTATATTACCTTCAATAATATGTAAAATATACCTGGATTATTTAAGCCTTTACAAAATTTCAAACCCTTTTTCTGAGAAAGGTCCCTAATTAGCACAGGTAGACAGATAGTTGAAAGTTCAAAAAATAGTCCTATCTCATTTATTAGTGAAGTTTCTTGAGTTCTGGTTGTTGTTTTGTTCAGAGAGGTTATATAGTTATCGTGTCTTGTGAAAAAAACTTAATTTTTAATTTTAGTTCATAAAGTATAATTTTTTTTTGTAAACACAAGTGTTTTTTTTGAAAAGGACAAAATGGGAAAAATTAAAGACATTTCTGAGGAAAAAAAGTCTAGTGTTATAATGCTACTGAAATTAGGAATACTATCTAATAGAGAAATTTCAAAAAAGGAAAACGTTTCTCGTCAAACAGTGGACAGAATTTCAAAATCAATAAAAAATCAGTCACCCGCCACCAGCAATCGGTGAAAGAACTGTCGTAGGATTAGAAAAACAACACCGAGGACTGATCGAAAAATCGTTCAAAGTGCCTTAGAAAACCGTTGTGCATCAGCAAAAACATTAAAAATAAAATTGGAAGAAGAGGGTATAAATATATCGGTATCAACACTGAGGCGACGTCTTTACGAAGTAAATCTGAAATGCAGGCGCCCTATAAAAGTACCAAAATTGACACCACGAATGAAAGCGGATCGATTAAAATGGGCCAGGCTATATCGAAATTACTCGGTAGATGATTGGAAAAAGGTATTTATTTAAATTGAATTTTCAACATATCATTTTAGTAAATAAACTTATATATTTGAATTAAACTTAAATTTTCATTATTTTTCAGGTCATCTTTAGTGATGAGTGCCGGTTAGAAGCCGTGACAGAGAGCCGTCGATGCGTCAGGAGAACACCAATGGAACGTTACAATGAGGCCTGTGTGGTAAAAGTTATCAAACACCCCCCTGCAACAATGATATGGTCATGTATTATTAATAATTTACCTGGGCCGTTGTTTTTCGTGGAAGGAACAATGAACCAAAATTCCTATAAGCAGGTCCTCGAACGAATTTTAATGCCCTTCTACCATACACTCGACCCAACAGAAAGTCCATACACCTTCATGCAGGATGGGGCACCTTGCCACCGGGCTAAATCAATAATAAAATTTTTGTCTAACAAAAATCTGCCTTTGCTTCCCTGGCCTGGAAATTCTCCGGATTTTAATCCTATAGAAAACGTATGGATCATGTTAAAAAATAAGGTATACTCATTTCCAAATCCGACAGTAGACTGTCTAAAAAAAATATTAAAAAAATTTGGTCAGAAGACGAAGAAATAAAAAACATGATAAAACAGTGCATTTTAAGTATGCCAAAAAGAATTGAGGCAGTTATTTCTGCCAAAGGTGGAAATACTAAATACGAACTATATTTATGTGAAAATATATACCTAATTTAAGCGTAATAAAGTGTTCATGTGTAAATAAAATTCAATGTTGTTTTATTCAAGGTTTTCTCTGAGTTATTCCTGTTTGAATTGAGAAATTGCGCGAAATTCTGCGTGGCCCTAATTCATTGAGTAGATACTGTATATATATATATATATATATATATATATATATATATATATATATATATATATATATATATATATATATATATATATATATATATATATATATATATATATATATATATATATATATATATATATATATATATATATATATATATATATATATATAAAAATATATATATATATATATATATATATATATATATATATATATATATATATATATATATATATATATATATATATATATATATATATATATATATATATATATATATATATATATATATATATATATATATATATATAAATATTTGCCATTTTGTTGACGACGACACGTCCGAGTTGGAAAAAATAACTGAGTGAAATAAGTAAAATAATATTTATCACGGTAATATCGTGTTTTTGTTCTCAGGCTATCTTTATTGCGGAGTCCATATATTTTTAGAGGATGGTTTGACAAATGGAGGATTACATATCACATTCCATGTCTCGACTATGTAAGACTTAAAGTAAGCTACCCTTTTATTCTGCAAGAAAGCTAGCTATACCCAAATATTAAACCGTTCTATCCCTTTATCAGAAATGTCCGATTTTGAATTTTTTCATATAAAAATAAAAAGTACGTGTGTTTAAAGTATCAATAAATAGAGAAATTATAATGCCAATTTATATTTCTAATTTTGATTATTTAAACATCAATGTTTTTGTACCCAACTTTCTACACTTGGCCACGCGTTGGCATGACTTAGTCTGGTTAAATGGAAACGAAAGAAAATTAAAAATTCACATTTATATTTATATAGCACCGTAATCGCACAAAACTACCTTAAGGGCGCCATATAAACCGAATACTGGAGATAAATACAAAATTCTTCTTAAATAATTCACGTCAACATACCGAACTACATACTACCCAATAAACGATAAATCTCAACTTCTTCAAACCCAGGTAACATATGACGTTAAATAGTTTTCTTTTTAAAACCAATTTTTGTAATGAAAAATAAGTTTTTCTTCGAAATAAATATATGGTTTGAAAAGAAAAAAGTAATTGAAAGGAGGAGGTGAAAAATAATGAATTTTTATTTTCAATATGTTTTCTTAAAAAAAATCTAATTCCAATATGTATTTAAAGAAAAAAACGTGCGCAGAGAGACAGCCGGGGTCTAACGCTACCGATTGCTTACTGATAGTGAGTTCCCTAATAACTTACCTTATGGCCCAAACTGGTTTTTGAAACAATAATTAAATAATTATAATAAAAAACAATACAGTATCACTGAAATTTCACATAATTAGCAGTTATGGATCAAAATGTAAATATATATTTTTTAACTATTATAAACAATGACGAAGATGTTTTTGTTAAGATAGGATAAGATAGGAATATGGAAGGTTTTTGACCTCTCATGGGTGTGGTCACCATCGTATCAAAAACATCAATAAAAAAATGGTGACGTAAATTAAGTGGAGCGATCTGTGAACAAAGGATTTGGAGACAATCCAAAATATTATGAAAAACGTAAATATTTGAAATTTGGGATATGTATAGGATACGAAAAATACGCCACAAGCGGGAGAAAGTTGTAAATTGTCATTTTATTGGAATCGCCAAAGTTGATATTGGTTTCGATATTGAAAATATTTATATTCTGTACACAAACCGATCCGAGTACGATTCCGGTGTAATTCAGAAAGGAAATCATCTAAACAGTTTTATACCGCCGTTTTATGAGCTCCGTGGACGGAAAAATACCTACCTTCGTCGACAAATATCGACTGCACAATTTTACGATAGATGCAATTCACTAAGAGCTCCTTCAATGTATGAAAAATAAAATTTAATATATTGTACTTTCTCCCTTCTTACCAAAATTAGGAATGTAATTTGTACCATGATATAAATGTATATTGAAATTGATACATGATAAACTCAGTTATGAAATGGTGGATTATCTGATAAATGATTTTTACGGTAAAATTTGACAAATATCTCGAATAATAAAAGTCATTTTATGAGGGGAGAGAAATACAACATAGGTATTACGTTTTATATGCAAGGCAAAGTGGAGGGTAGCATAGGAAGAAGACGTAATATTGGTTTCAAATCTCGCTGTTCTCTGTGGTGGTCTGCCCGGGAGTCGTCTATCTTGGGGTTGCCTGTATAGTGCAATGTGGGGAAGTCTGGATGGTTTCATTCTCCTCACACGCGCATACCATTGTCTTCTTCGTTGCGTTCCCTACATAACGACATCTTCGATCTCGCATATTTCGCTTATCGTAATTGATACATATGTAATAAGGAAATTCTGCTATTATATTATTTATATTTATACGAATTGAGTCTTCTTCTTCTTCTTTTGGCCCTAATCTGTACTCAAGTGATGCATAGGGCACCGCATCGAAACGAAGCGATGTTAACTCGATCGTGATTATACAAATGTGTATGAAGGAGAGGTGATTAGTCCTAACCTCCAATTGAAATTTAAATGTTTTAAACCCATGTAATATTTTCCCGATATTTATAAGGTTGACGTACTTAAACTGTGACATTTTTTACTTGTAATACCGATTCAAGGTTTACTTTGTTGATATAGTAATTAAAAAGTAGTGGTGTCTTGTTTTTATAGAATCTCATAATATGACATTAATGTGAGTTAAGATAATTTTTATTGCACCAATCTGGAAGTCTTTCTAGTATGTAACTGTCGTTTATGTGAATTACGAATGGTTTCGAAAATCTATTGTTATGTATGAAATTTATTGTGTGATAGTGATGACTATTGTGCTATATTTATTAGTGTACTCTTAATTGTTATTGTACATATTTTTGTAAATATTGGTAAAGGCATTAGCCGTAAATAAAATAAAATACAATTACATTACTTTTAATTTCTCTTTTCCATTCTAAACAGTACTTGTACCCAGACGTAATATTTACGGACAGTTTCATCGTTGGAAAGGATTTTGAATGTATATATTATACTCGTATTCTAACCGTGAAATTAATGAGTGAACAGCAAAATTAATGAGCAACCGTAAATTGTGGTAATGACTTTTTTATTCTCTCTTTTATTACGTTTATGGATCAACCCACTTTACGAATCAGAATACCCAGAGCTTTTAATCACATTTCGGAAAGGATATTTGTGATATTTTGTAATGTTTATGTAACACACATATTTCTGTCGCAGGCCCAAGCGGCTCGTTTTTTTCTAACATTTTAATTAATTCAACCAAATATAATATTATACCGAAATTGATATGGGATGACGTATTTAGTTTCTCCGCATTTAAAGTAGTTTGCTAACCTTTTTCACCGTAAATAGAAATTCATTTTATGATTGATAACAAAATGAATTTGTGTATTAATTTTTATATCAAACACATATCTTTTGAGTTGTAATTTATTAAAAAAAACACATAAAAATTAATATTGCGTCGATTCGTTTATTAATTTTTATGTGTTTTTAAATAAAATACATAAAAATTTATTTAAACTTAGTAGACTTATATATTTAGTAGTTGTATTTACTAAGTAACTTAGTAGTATAAAGTTAAGTTATTTTGTTATTATTTTAGCCTATGACGGTCGTCAGCACCGTAAATGCCCAGACTTCTATATTCTTCTTCATCTTTGATGAGATGTCAAATAAAAACAATAGGTAAAGACTATACTATGTTTGACCTGTTGATGAAAACATCTTTAATTCTCAAAAGTAGTCGTGCTTACATTATTAATTTAAAAAAGTAGTCTTATGCAAGTGTTTTATTTTTATATATATATATAACGTGGTAATATTTTCCTTTTGAAAATTAAGTGTAAATAATATGTAAAGTGGGTGTATAATAATAAAATAAACAATGTGTTGCTTTGTAATTAAAGTTTATTCTTAATTTATCTTTATAATAATTTTTATATCTATCTATCTATCTATCTATCTGATTCTGACAGTTAATAATATTATCGGAAGTCTTTTGTTTTATTCTGAGCGACGCATGCGACATCTGGTGGTATTTTATGTAGGTACTATTTGTAAGTAGGTACTTAATAAAATGTATAGGTACCTAGTTATTTTATTACATATATAAACAGGATTTCTGTGCACCACGCCATATTAACACCAAAAAAATCATTATTGTATTTATAATTTTATTATTGATATAATGTTTTCATTTATTCAGACAAATTAAGAAAATTTCCTTAAAAAAAGTATTTCACTATATGAATTCAACTTCCATGTAGTTAATTACAGAGGAACAAACGTATCTACAAACTTTCCAGACGTATTTGTATTGAATTGTACAGAGTTTTGGAATTTCCGTTTTTTAATCTGCCAGGGGCATATAATGTAATAAGAGAAACAACGTGTTTTTGCAGGCAGTCCCGTGAAGGTTCATTCCGGTTTGTACGTTTCAAATATTATTTTTCCTTAGTTTTCGATTCCACTAGCTATTCATTCCGTATCCGTTCTGATGAAGGGACTGAAAACATTTTATAAATAGCCTTTGGCAAGTAACTCAGATTTTTCAACAAAGCTCATTCATTCTGTACGGTTGAAACAGGGGTGGAAAAAGCAAGATTCTAATGAAAAAATAGGAAAAAACTACGGGTTAGCCTGTTTTTATTTAATTTAAAATATAAATTAACTTTAGCAGAGCTAATGATTTAAAACAAAGTTAATTTTTCACTGCCGTATTGACGTCTGAAGCATAATACTTTCATGTTTCAAGTTACGATCATCTACGTGAATATATTGCAGTATCGTATACTATACACCTTTGGTCGTATATAAAGGCGAATAATACCACTCATCTTATCTCTTTTTATAGAGTGTGCGATGTGGCAGGAGGGTGTAAATGGAAATAAAATATCAAAAGTTACGAATAATAAATGAAAAGGAAAATTTTTTAATTTTATTTTATTTGATAAATACCACTATTTCTTTAAATCCATTGTGATACGTGTTTCGATGCAGATGTTTCGATCAGCATCATTAATTCGATATGAAACTGAAAGCATAATACTAGATTCTACGAAATAGTCGTATTACCAAGTAAAATTTAAGTTAAAAATGGATAGATAGTGCGTGCCGAAACAATTGATGAGATAGCAATTCTGTAGCGACAATCATTTTTTAAATTTTAAATAGTTGAGGAAAAAAAATAATTTATATTTATATTTGAAAATCTTCATTTCTCCCCTGAACGACATTTCGTCATTTCTTGGCTGTTATTTTAATTTTAATTGTTTTCTTCAACAGTTATTAAATTCAAAGTAATGTTATAGTAAGTAACTAACCATCATGCTTTTCCTCCGCAGGGATAGTCAGAGAGAATGGAACGCCACACCAAAATATCTTTGCAAACAATATTCGCTTCTTTCACATTCATGCATCTCCTCATACATACCCGCCGATAATTCCATAGGGAAAATAAATAATCTTATTGATTGATTTGTCAGTCACTTTATGGTAATATCTATCCATTTTTGATTGAAGATTTTGAGAAATAGTGGTCTTTACCAAGTAAAACTTGTAATATTTACCCATTTTTTATTTAAGATTTTGAGAAATAGTGGTATTTACCAATTAAAACTTAAATAATGAAAACAAGTAATTGTATGAATGGAGTAAATATTATTTAAATTTTACTCACGTATTTTACAAGTCTAGTAAATTCCCCGAGGGACGCTATTAAAATTATAACCGGGCCTTTGTTGCAAACGTAAGTTTATACCATTCTTCCCTTTTTGCGTGCTAAGACATCAGATAGTATAAATCAACCGCGGTTTGTGATTTCAGGCGTTAACAATTTTACCATTTGCCTTTGAGCTAGGTTCATCCGAATTATGGAGCTCATTTTATTAAGAGCAGGCTCTCGACCCCCTAATAAATTTCCTCCTAAAACACTCTGAAGCTAAAGCATCTTTTGGCGCTCTGAAACTCTCTGCTTTTACCGTTACACCCCGACTGTTTTATCTTTTTATCCATTAATAAGTGTAACTGGCCAATTTTGCTGCGGAGAAGTCGCCATCTTATTCTTTTTCGGCCATTTTCGTTCCGAATTTTGAGCGATGTAAATCTTCTGATATGATGATTTTCTTAAATAATCAGATTTAGATTCGCTGAATAGTACAAGAGTAACTTAAACTTGCATTATTTTTAATATCCAATGTATTCGAAATATCGTAAAAAGATTTTATACTATATATAATAGTTTTTAAAATATCGACATAGATGAAAAAAATATGAAAGTCTGGGTATTCAGGATCTTCAAGTGATCACTTTACACACTTGTAACATTCACCATTACAAAAATTAAGGAGTAACAAAAATTATAATTTTTTTTTTTAAATATAGGTATACTTATTCCAAAAACAAAAATATTATCTTTTTTTTCTTCTTGATATAGGCCTTGTGGCCTGTTTTTATGATACTCGTATATTTTTAAAAATTGAGCGCGGGTACACGTGTGGTTCCTCGCGTAGCCGGTCGCATACTGAATTGTATATTTGAGAGTACACCCCGAACCGCTGTACCGTCGGGAAATTGTTTCCACCGCAGCTGAATAAAAACCACCTCACTGGTCGCAGTCACGGGAAAACCCAGTTATTGGACGCGTGGCAACCTTGGGCGCTAGAAGTATGAAAGGGGGAATACTATGGACCTATGGAATAATACCTGAACGTAGTCAAAGGGTACCGACGCGATACAGGGTCGCAGGGTGAAGGAAAGAGATAATAGATACTACATCAGTGGTCGACAACCTTTTGAGAGACTGGGTTTAAAAATTCAATTTTGACAATTTCATTTAATAAGTAGGTATGTATTGAAAGCTGTCCCACCGCATTCCCATATCTGATATGGAAGCATCCATGCTTCCTGACAGACCTTCTCTTGCAAAGCAATTTTTTTCTTTATTCTATTGTAGAATTAGGTTCAGAAAAATGGGTGGATACTTGGGTGGGGAGTTGGTTTCCTGCCTATGCTAAGATATTTAGAAACTTCTCTGTTGTGAGCGGACACTCAACGAACGTATGGTTTGTATAATAACAATAGTAATAATAAATTTGGATAAGATATAGCGCTATTTCCCCAAAATATTACCTCCTATCATCCCCTATATCTTGTCGACATTCGCAATATGATGATGTAACACACTTTATCTTGTAGAGATGAAAGAGACAGTAAGCATTGCCCAGAGCTTAGGCGACATAACATCAAGATGGAACCCCATGCATGAAAAAAAATCTTCTTTACATCTCACCAATAGATGTCTCTAGTGAAGTTCTAGTGAATCAAGAACAAGGTTTCTAAATTGGTTCATATATATAGTACTTCCAAGAATTTGAGTAGTGTAATTGTCAATAATGGGTAGAATTGGTGAATGTTACACGTGTGTAAAGTGATCACTTAAACCAGCCTATGACGGTCGTCAGCCCCGTAAATGCCCAGACTTCCATATTCTTCTTCATCTTTGATGAGATGTTAAAAAATAATATCAAGATGGAAATTTACTTAAAATTAATAAGTTTTAAAATAAACATTATCACGTATTCACGTTACTTTTGTAATTATTTTTATTTTCAATGAATAAATATTGTATAAAAAAACGTATATACCATTATAATTTCTTGATGGCAATTCGAAATGTCGTAGTGGGTAATTCTATTGCCCGCGGGTAGTAGGTTGCCGACCACTGTACTACATATTATGCACTACGGTGTACAACAGGTGGGGTGTTTAGAGTTTTGTGAGGATTAATTACTTGGATGTACGTGAGTGCCCTCCTAGTCGTCAAAAACGGACCGTTTTTTTCTTATGTTGACATTTTTATCCCTTATTTATGCCCGGCTACCATGTGTGAATTTAATTCCTACTTTGGTCACCGTTAATAACCAGTGTTTTTACAATGGAATATTTGAAATATTGCACCTACATTATATGATCATCCTAGGAAGACTTTTGTTACTAGAAATAGTAAAACTAGTGTCGGGTTGTGGTCCCGTGGTTAGTGTCGCGGACTCTTAAGTCAAAGTTTCTCAGTTTGAACCCACTCTACCACAATTTTATACCTATTTCTAATTATGAGCCGCTGAGGCTCACAGAAATACCATATGAAATTGAAATATTTGTGTAAGCAATAAAAACATAAATATTTCTCTTTAAAAAAACTTGTTAACATCTCAACATTGATGAAGAAGAATATAAAATTTTGCGTATTTATAGATTGTACAAAATGTCATAGGATGGTCAAGTTAAGAATAACATATCGCTCACTCCTTTCTAAGACGTCATAAATCAAAAATCGTCAATTTTCAGTTGTGCATGTTTTCGGAATGCCCAGAAAATGTACTATATCCCAACAAAAGAGGCATATTTTTAACTTAATATTTGCCCGCTACTGGGCATATAGTGTTGTTTTTGCATTTTGAAGAAAAGGTATTATTTAATTCTTTTTTTAAATATACTAAATATTTTTCGAATGTAGAATAAACCTTCAGGTTTTACCTAAAAAGATCTGTTGCATATTAAAAAGTTTAATAAGTGGCTTGATATTTATTTTTAATACATTGTATTATATTTTTAAACTTTAAAAACGTTCTCCTGAAAAATGAAGTTTTTTGATTTATGACGTTCTTGAAAGGAGTGGGCGATATGTGTAACATTCACAATTCTACTCATGATTTGAAAACCACAGTACAATTTTTATTATTATAATATAATACAAAAGCTCGCATCAATCACAAATCTCAGGACAATTCAATATTTGAGTTCACGGCAGCGTCTATGGTTGGTTTGAGATAGCTTTTATTTAGCAGAGGCTCCTTTATTTAGATGTATGCAAGATCCTAACTGGATTATTTAACATACTGGGAGACGCCTGAAAACGTGATTTAAAAATTTTCATGCAGCTTATAATTTTACCATTAATTTTTTTTTAAAACGTTTTGGGTGTGTCGAAATCTTAGCTCTCAAATCTGGGTTTTTCCACCAAGGAATTATTTTAACAATTTGACATCATTGATGAATAAAAATATGCATGTCATATCACTTAACATACGTGCAACATTCACCATTCTACCCATGATTGACAACCACACTACTATTTTTTAGAACTCCTACATATATCATTAATCTCATGACACTGTACATGTGACTTCACTAGAGCCATCTATGTTGGATTGAGAAAGATTTTATTTAGCAGACTCTTTTTGGATGCATGCAAGATACCCGAATTATTTTTACTTGTAAATATTCTATTAATAAATTGTTTATTATTGGTTTAAATTATTTTGTAGTGATCGTCACTGTTGAATGTAAATGGATACATCAGTCGCCGTTTATTTGCTCCTCATTTGCGGGGAAAAGAGTGACATGAATGGGATAACATGTGCTGTAATGCAATTGGCCTAAAAACTCTCGTTGTGTTAGTAAACTCTGTCGAATAATTGACATATTAAAGTGAAAATTCATGTTCGCTGGAGTGTGAAAAACATACTGCCTTTCTGTTAAGTTTTCTGTGTTGAAATAAATACATATCGCTCACGCTTTTCAACAACGTCATTTATCAAAAAACTTGATTTTTCAGGAGATCGTTTTTAAAGTTTCAGAATATAATAAAATGGATTAAAAATAAATATCAAGCCACATATTGATTTTTTAAATGTGCTATAGATCTTTTAAAGTAAAACCTGAATGTTTTTTCTCCATTTGAAAAATATTTAGTAAATTAAAAAAAATAATTAAACAATACCCTTTCTGCAAAATGCAAAAACAATATTTTCTACCCTGTATCGGGAAAATATTAAGTTAAAAATATGCCTCTTTTGCTGGAATATAATACATTTTCTGGGTATTCCGAAAACATGCACAACTCAAAATTCACGATTATAGATTTATGACGTTCATGAAAGGAGTGAGTGATGTGCTGTAATGCAATTGTCCTGAAAACTCTCCGTGTGTTCTGTCGAATAATTGAAAAATTAAAGTGAAAATTCATGTTCGCTGGAGTGTAAAAAAACATACTGCCTTTCTGTTAAGTTTTCTGTGTTGCAATATATACATCCGTTGACATTTATACAGTGTATTCGATAAATCAAGTTGAGTGTCAAATAATATCTCGTATACGAAAATATCAGATTTTTTCCATGTTGGCTTCATAGCCTCCTTTTCATTTCTTAATCGGTTTGTTTTTCTAACAATACTCGTTAAATCGCTCTCGATTTTCGTTGGTTTTTTCACAGCTGAATAATCAAAGGGTAGAGAACTTGGTTTATTTAACATTATATACAGATTTTTGCAGATAATCATTCACAAGGTTTTCTATTAAACCTTTGTTTTATTCAAAAGATTTCTTGAAATTATGTATTGCAGCTGCTACTACTGCTACTCCTACTACCATCAAGCCGTTTCTCTACATACAAAAGTGAGCAAAGGATGGAAAGCCATACTCATCTCTCCTGAAAACCACTCATAGCTTTCTTTACATCCATAAATCTGGTCATACATACCCTCCAATTACATAGACTTTTGAAACTACCTGTTTTTAGATTCTGATTGATCTGGTCGTGCCAAGTCTTTTTTGGACGTCATCGTTCTGTTCTCACGTTCACATTTGCCAAATATACTTTTTTGGTCATTATCACGTTATCCATTCGCTCCACACGTCCACACCCCCTTAAATAATGTTCAATTATCCCTAATTCATCCTTTCATTATTTCATCTCACTATTTCAGAATTCATGTAAATCGACATGAGTTTAAAAAAAACGATGTGCGGTTATATACCGACTAATATTACTAACATTTTTGTAAAAAAAATATAAAAGCAAAAATGACTAACAGCAATATAAATGATTGAAATATTAATAATATTGATATTTTTTGTTGTTGTTGTTGTCGATATTCGATAAAAAATCAAATTGTATTTTAAAATGTATTTATTTTGTGGGTTATTTTAAGCGTTGAGGTATATTTAAGCTGTACGTTTTGGTCAAAATTAAACATGAAACTCCTACTTCTCGTTGAAGCTTTCAATAATTGTTATTCAGTGACGGTCATCTAGAAGGTAGACTGGTATTTATGTCGACGTGGTATTTCGATGATGCTGCAATGCGGTACAAAACATTAGGGAACAAAATAATTTGGCACAATCAACTCGTAAATACCAAGTAAAAAATATCCCACTATATTTTAAAACATAAAACAAATCCTGAACTGCCGAAATGTCTACAAATTGATGCCCAGGTACATTATTTGTGTCAAAAAGGTCATTTATTCATATGTAATACCATCTATAATAAAAATATCAAACTATATTTCAAAACAAATGAGGAAACTATTTGAAAAAAAAACAGCAATTCTCCAACCATTTAAGTGTGAAAAATACTTAAATCTTAAAAAAGTTCATCTTCGAGATACCAACATGACTTTACATGCATACCAAAATGCAATACAAAACAATTCCAACAGAACTTTAAATATAATTTATATTTGAAGCACTAACTTTGTAATTTATTATTAGATTAAAACCAATATTTTTAGCTTTTCCACTTTTTTATTTGACCAGCGACCGGGTTTCGTCGTTACAGACATCACCAGTCTGATGATGTCTGTAACGACGAAACCCGGTCGCTGGTCAAATAAAAAAGTGGAAAAGCTAAAAATATTGGTTTTAATCTAATAATAAATTAAAAATGCAATTCCATCACGAAGTGTCAGTGGATAATATAAAACTAACTTTGTGATTTTCCATTTTATTATTAAAATGTAACTTTGTTTAAAATCACTATCAATATTATATTATAACTTAATTATAATGTCTACCGGCTTCGAAGCTAACCAATTCTTTATCAAGGCTGATTAAAAGAAGCGGTTAGCTTCGAAACCTGTAGACATTATAATTAAGTTAAAATAAAATATTTATAGTGATTTTAAAACAAAGTTACATACTAATTATGCTTTATTAATTAGAACTTTAAATATTTGGAAACCAAGTACTTCAATAACCTTCCTTAAGATATAAAAAAAAATTAAAGACATTAAAATGCTATAAAACAAATCAAACGATTTATATACATGTTAATCTAAGAAAGAATTATTATTTTTTTTTAATAAATTTAAATTATATTACAAACAAATATAAACAATATGTAAATAATAAGTGTTAGTCCCTCTCCAAGCACAAGAACTTAGTCTCTTTTTCGGGGAGAACCGGGTTTTTAATTTTAACATTGTAAAAGTAGAAATGTTTTGAAAATGAATTAATATTATAAAAAAAAACTTTTGTTACCATATTAAATTATAATTATAAAAAAAAAACATAAAACAATATCTGATTTGTCGAAATGACTACAAATTAATGCCCAGGTACATTATTTATGTCAAAAAAGGTCCTTACTCGCATGTAATACCATATAGTTTGATCCGGAGAACAGAAGAGCAGAAGAGCTACAAATCACTCGAGTTTCACTTACTCTCTTTGTTCTTATTCAAGATAAGCAATCTTTTTATTCTAAAAATTAATCCGCCGAAATGGCTGGCCTGAAATTAGGAACCGACCGCAATTTTCAGCACGCATTTAGCTTAATTTCTAGAATATGCCTCTCGAGAACGGGGAGTTTTTGCCTTTCCGACTTCGCCCCCAAATAAACTTGTCTGAATTTCCACCGCGGAATAATGAATGAGCCACCCCACACCAGTGCTGCTATCCTGGTATTCTCAGGGTTGATAATGAAAATATTTAGCAACCGGCACGCTGAAACACCGTAATAGTCTTTGCCAGCCAGTAGAAAAGAAGCGTCAGGTAAATATTGTTATTTGCTGTATTGGATGGCTAGAAGATATTGCTTTATAGCAATAAGTCGCCAATATATTATGTTAGTTAATATAAGATGAATTAAATAAAGGAACTAATATTATTTGTAATATTTCTCCGTTTTCTTATCTACATTACGACTTTACATTTATATCGTGATCGTTTAATGCGTTGATTTCATTTAAAAAAAAACATTTTCTATATCTCCTATCAGTAAAAGTCACACTAAATGTTCATTAAATAATAAGTTACTTATTGATAATTTTATAAACTTTATAAAATAAAATAACATTCAAGAAATGATAATTTTATGTTAATTTTTCACTGAATTATGAATTTATTATACACTATGTTTTTTATCAATATTTTTGAAAATTATTCATTATTTTGTATCTTTCAAATCTGACGTCAATGTTAAATATAATGTGATATTATACTGGCAAAATAGCAATTTTAAATACACTCGTACGGTAAACAAATTATAATAAAATTTATTTCATAATAATTATTACTTATGGCTGTTTATATAAATTTTATAGGTTTGTCGCGTGTAAGGGCGAGGATAAAATAGTAAATAGAGAAAGGAGTAGAAATTATTCGAATAAACTGATTTCAATTGTGGTATACGTGTAAACATTGAATGATTTTCCTAATAAACATTTGACTGTTGCTGTTGGTCGTAGATTGACTAGGTTAATGTCAGTAATACGACGTACAAAACACATACTTTGTAAAAAAAAATATGAAAGATTTTTGCAATGACTAACCGCAATGTAAATGATTTAAATATTTATAATATTGATAATTTTTTTAATTGTTGTTGATATTCGAAAAAAAATCCAATTGTGTTTAAAAATGTATTTATTTTAAACGTTAAAGTATATTAAAGCTGTACGTTTAGTTTGAAAATTAAACTTGGAACCCCTACTTTCCGCTGAGGTCGTAAGCCCCGTAAATGTCCAGGCTTCCATATTCTTCTTCATCTATGTTGAGATCTCAAAAAATAATATGAAAAATAACTACTATACTTGGAGATAATCCAGATATGCGAACAAGCATTTGGACATACTCAAAATATTTTAATTACATAATAAATTAAAATGGAGTTCTACAAATTGATCGCCAAATATATAATAAACTTTCGTTTATCTATAAATAAACTTTCTTTTCATGTATAAATAAACTTTCGTTTCATGTCCGCCTCCGTAGTGTAATGGTCAGCACGCTCGGCTACCGTTCTGGAGGTCCCGGATTCGATTCCCAGGGGGGTCAAATAAATATTAGTGATTTTTTCATCGTAATATTTATTAAATATTACCCTGGACTGTTACCTGAAGTGGAGGGCTGATCACCTTTCCTTCATGTGTAAACGATCATCATAACACTGCGTTTATGTGACGCAGTGCCCTGTGCACCATTGGGGTGCGGATAAGGGTTTTATTATTATTATTATTATTAAGATATCTATCCAAATTTTGATAACGATTCTTTGAGGATTTGGTGACTGTGTATACAGATTTGGAATCTAAATATTGTTGATTTTCTGTACATCGATTTGGCTGTTGATACCTGTTTTGTCAGCCCTGGGTGTCCTCACCCCTTTACTGCGGCGAATCACCGCGTCAGGTGTGTATATTTACTACGAGTGTACCGTCGCGGAGATAATATTTCGTCCTGATAAATTTCACTCCATGCATGATGCAAAATATGCACATTATACGTCCGATGAACTCTGGTCTAACGAGAGATACGACATATCCCATTTTATCACCCTGCCTTTGTACTGTTCAGTTAGGCGGGCGACTGTGGAATAGATGGTTTACGGTGGCAAAATGGAGTAAATTTACATTTCGATGTTTCAACATAGATGAAGAACAATTTAAAAATTATAGTATTTACAAGACTTATGACTTGTCATAGACTGGTTAAGTATATTATGTTAATAATTAAGTCCGCCTCCTTAGTGTAATGGTCAGTACGCTCAGCTACCGCTCTGGAGGTCCCGGGTTCGATTCCCAGGGGGGTTTAAATAAATAAAAGTAATGTTTTCACTGTAATATTTATTCAATATTGCCCTGGACTGGTACCTGAAACGGAGGGCTGATCACCTTTCCTTTATGTGTAAACGATCAAGATAACACTGCGTTTATATGAAGCAGTACTCTATGCACCATTGGGTGCGGATAAGGGTTTTATTATTTTATTATTATTATATATACATATGTAAGTTAAGGGTAGACGTTGGACTACGAAACTGGCGTTGCGGGTTTGATTCCCGGCCCTCGTACTGCTCAGTTAGACAGGCGACTGTCGGACAGATGGTTTACAGTAGGCAAATGGAGGAAATTTACATTATGTTTTGAATATTGAAAGCATTAACTTTGTGGATCATATTGATGTATTATTTTGAGAAATAAAAGACTTTGTTTTTGAATCCACTCACATTTTTATCAACCCTTAGTTTCGGCAACAATCTGTTGCCCTCTTCAGAAATTTACATTCTTGATAACTTTTAATCAGTAGTTTACTGCTTATATCTGCTTAGTCACTTTGACGAGGACGATGATACGAGTATTATCAATAAATAATATTTAACGAAGGCCGTATTTTAAATATCATAGCTCGTTTTTTTTTTAAATTAAAATAAAATTAGAAAGTTGAAAATATATGAAACTTTCTCTTGATTCTTTATAACAAACATTTATAATTTTGAAATGATTTCGTGCAGGTATTTTCATTTTATTTTTTTATGTGCGTATATGTCTTATTATCCAGGGTAATATTATTTGTAGACAGTGCCCCTCACAAATGTTATGTAAATAGTGATATTTAGTTTGCCGGTTTTATTACACGTGGGAATATGTCGAAGCTTTTCAATTGTCCTCATTTTCGACCCCGACCTTTGAAGGGTAATCTCCGAAAAAAGAGAAATGTGTGTTACGCATTTTACCCAAATTATTGTTTACATATTGTTTGTTTCTGTGAACCATATAAAGTTGGAAAGGATATTTATTTTTAGTGTGTTTTTGACGCGTTTTATACAACAACAAAAAAATGTTTTTCTTCTTCCTGGCTTCATCCCAATTTTACGTTTTTATAGACTGTTGGAATCATCTTCTCGTCCTCAGGTTGTAGGTTCTTTTATGATTGACAACGTCACCTAGGTCCTGCCTTCGAATCATGTTATTTTTCTGTAGCATCCATACATTTTTTGGTCTTCCTCTAGATGTCTTTCGAGGAAGATCCATTGTGATTGCTTGGGTCACAATATGATCAGGTTCTCTGCGTCCTATTTGCCCATACCATCCAAAATATAACGTCTTAACCTTAGATCAATAAACTATATTTGTAGAAACATAGTAAATAAATATTCGTCAGGAAGACTACGCGATTAAAAACGTGAAAATTATCAAAAGTATTTAATTAAAATAGTAACTGGTAATATGACACTTAAGTTTGATTTATTAGGAATGAATGTAATAAATCACTATTCCGTAAACAAAGCCTAGCGGGTGCGGGGTGCAGGGAAATAAGTACACTTGACTTTTCGGAGAAGGGCGTCGTCGTGTGGACGAATGTTTAGTTATCTAGGGTTGATTCAAAATAATTTTCAGATAATTTATTCGCGGATGTGCGTCTACAATTATTTATCTTAAAACTAAGTTAATGCTTTAAAAAAATTAAAAGATGTTGTGCGGTATACCTACTATATTTTTGGTTTGTTTTCAAAGATATTAAAAATCATTCCACGTGATAGCAAGTTGGCGTTTTATTTTTTCCCTTGTTTGAAACTTCAGAACCTTTTTTATGGAATCCAGAAGATCTACCAGTATACAAGGAGACAACCCTTGTTAACTTACCCTTTAATATTGGAAACAAAAGGAATAAATAAAAAAGGACTTCATAAACTTTACAATCTTTCTGGTGTGATTTTATCCTGATGGAAGTTGGAATCGAAATTTTCCTTATGTAGAATGTAAAATATACTTTTGTAACTAAGCGGTACAACGATAAATGATTGAAAAATGCATTTTTTATATCGGAACATAAATGTAGAAGAGTATAGAAGTCTGGGTGAAATAAATGACTTAAAACCTGCCATAGGCTGGTTTGGGAAACACTTTACATGCTGTAATATTCAAATATTTATCATTTTACCCATGATTGTCATCCAGACTACTAAATTTTTTGTAGCTTCTACATATATCATAAATCTCATAACGCTTAAATGTTAAATTATAAAAATTACTCTAATGTGCAGAAACCCAGATTTGTGAACAACGATTTAGACACACTCGAAAATGTTGTTTTATAAATGGTTTTCGTTAATGATTTTTATACGTACCTCATTTTGCTCGTAATTAAATTAAACATTGATAAATGTATTTTATCATTACGCACATCACCTTCTGATGTTCAAAATATCTTGACAGAGTATATTGAGAAATATCATTTTACTTTTATGTTTTATTTGAGGTTTTTTTTCATGGAACAAGAACACTTCTGTAAATGAGTTTTTGAGATATTCATGATACACTGTCAATATTCTACTAGACAACGCTGCCTGACTGCCAGTAAACCTAAAACATCTTCTTTTGACGTTCAAAACATATTACAAAACAAATAAGTAGTTTAAGAAATTTTATTTCACACGTATGTTAAATTTGAGGGTATTTTTCGCAGAAAAAGAACACTTCAGTTGGAAGTTTTTGGGATATTCATGATAAACTGTCACTTTTCCACTAAATAATAACGCGGCCTAACTTGTACGAAACCTTATACTACATTTGAAAACAAGTACGCGTTGCCAATTTAAAAAGAGAAACGCGAACTCCTACTTAACATTCCTGGTTGATACTTATCTAACATAGCGATTTTACGTAGAGAAATCTAAAATATGATATAGAATATGAAATAAAGTGCAAAAATATCCTCCTTTGTATCATGAAGTTGCAACGACAGCAAAACATTTTGTAAAAACACAATTTAAACTGTTTTTTGGGGACACGTTGTGTTTTTTTATTATTAAATTTTATCCACGCACTTGTTTGTGACTTTCTCTCAAGTTTCTGTCTGCCTCGCTTTTGCTCAGTTGGCAGAAATGAATATTTTTAAGGGAAACATCGCTGTCCACATTTTTGTATTAGGGGTTTGGTTTCTCTGATGTCAGCAGTCCACCCCACATTTTATACCCTTAATTTGAGTCGTCTTGTTTTATATACTGCTGAAGAAAACAATGAAAAAACTTTCCTCTAGCTCCACGTATAGCGAAATAAAAATATTACAACTCAAAACGCATTTGTTTGATGAATCATTTTCAAGATATTCTTTTCTCCAATTTAATATTTTTATTACAAAGAAGCGCCCTTGTGGCAATGTTTTACGAAAATGGCGCTTCATAAATAATAGGAAATGTATATGTAAATATATACTAAGTGATATATGACTAATAAAAATAACGGTTGCTTTTTCGGTTACCCAATAACGATGGTAATCGTTCCTTTTTTTCGGGTAAAAATTATTTTCAGCTAAAATAATTTATTATATAAGGAATTTGAATATACAATAAGCAATATAATTTGTGTACTGATTGACGTGATGAGCTTTAAATGACTGAATAAACAATCTGAATGAAGTAAAAACTTTTAAAAAATAATTCAGTTTTTCATTCAGATTTTCAATTCGATCGCCCATGTCTAATATCGTAGTCGTGCAGGAGAAGGTGACTAACTACCAAAACGTAAAATGTTCAGGAGGGCCATTTAAGCCACTTTTGCTTGGCAAGAAAATAAACACCAATGCAGTTTGTCATTTTTAAGTCAATATATTATACTTCCAAGTCTAAAATCGTTTGGGATTTTTCCAGGGCAATATTAAGCTTGTAAGATATCAAATAGTCAATGATCACGTTTTTGTAAAACAATGCCCTTGGTCACTTTCTCCTGTATGACTACGATATATGCATTTGTGTTTTTCGTGAATTTGAATGTGGATGTATTTTTTTTAGATACAAGTTATGTTCATGTCTACGTTAGCTGCTACGGCTTAAAAATAATATATTATATCGATGTAATTTCCATTATTGTGGGTGTAGATTGAAATCTCTCGGTTCTATAATAATTTTCTCTCGTATTTCCCGCATATGGGGGTCGTGTATCCACCCAACTCTTTATGTAAATACATACTCGTGTCCTGTCGGCCCTAAACTATAAAGTCGGTGATTAGTGGTTCCGATTTATTGCTTGCTTTAATAAACATTAGAATAAACGACTCGTTAAACACGTTTCGCTGTGCGGAATGCCCTCGACGCGTCGCAAGGGTTGCTGGAAACAATAATCCTCTAATGAAGGTGGCGCTGTAAAATGTTTAGGAACGCGAGTTTGATTATGGCCGTAATGTTTTAAGAAAATTTTCCAATTGGGCTAGAATTTAATGGCTCTACGTCTAGCGGAAGTCCTGCAGAGGGTCATAAAAGTGATTAGGAAAGTGCGCCGTCAAAAGTTTATCTCGTAAACTGGCAATTTATAAGGTTAGCTTTATGATGACGTTTATGTAAGAAAATTAATTGAAAACGTAATCCGAGTAAGTAATTTTCAATAAAAAATGCAATTAAAATTGTTTTTCAACGTTTATTGTTACGAAAAATACTTAGCATACTATTTATATTTTTTCTTTGCTACTGTAAACGGATTATGTGAAATTTTTCAATTTTAGCTTTACTTGGTATATACCACTATTTTTTAAAGGCTTTTGTGATACTTGTTTCGATGCATTCCGTATCATTTTTAACACATTTCAACAATGCGGAATACATCGAAACATGTGTCAAAAAGATTTCAAGAAAAAGTGGTATATATCAAATAAAACTTAATAGATACTACCACAAACTGACCGCCTAATCAGTTAATAGGATTGTATGGCAAAAAAGATTTAGTGATATTATATTTTTGATATTATTGGCATTATTAAGTACTTGAAAGTAGTTGGATTAATTAATAGTCGGAATAATTGGTGGGTATGTATGATGTGACGTACGAATGTGTAAGATGGGAGGATTGTTTGCAAAGACATAATTATACCTAAAATCCAAAAATATTGCCGACTGTCTACGGTCTTTTGAAACAAGGATGTTTCATTTTTTTCAAACGGCCCATTATTTTATTTTTGTAATAATTTCTTATTTGTACGTAATTATCTTTAAATAAATATGTTTCGATAAAAATAAGTATAACGCATTACCTTCTTTCTGTTGGCTGATATCAGGTTGGACAATGTGTAAAAAGTATATTAAAGATCTTGGTACAAGTACTAGTGTCCTTTCCGCAAATTCCGAAAAAGGAAAATAAAATGGAAATTTGACCTCATTACAGCAACTGCCATCTCCGCGTTTTAATGATGTTAAGCTCAGCCTCTGTACTTTGTGTAAAAAAAGGATCCTTTTAAGGTGCCCAACTGTGACACTTTTTGAAATTCAAAATGCCTTTATTTTGGTTTTTATTAAAAACTAAAAACTTCTCCATTACTGACAAGTATCATACTTTCTTACCTAATGGCCATCTACAAAAATCTACTTGCAAACTTATTAAGTTATAACAGATGCCGTGGCGTAGTTGGGTAGACGTTTGTCTGCGAAACTGGCGTGGTGGGTTCGATTCCCGCTAATTGCAAAATAAATTTAAGAACGATTTATTTTCAATTGGTCTGGGTGTCTGCGATGCGTTTTCACATTTAACTTCCCTATCCTTACTATCGTATCCGCAGACAAACTTCTATAAATAGTGGCTTTGCGGGTTATACCTTTAAATAAAAAAAATCATAAAAAACACCCATTATAAAACCATTAATTCAATATGTATTGAGATTTTGTTTTAAATTTCTGAACATTGAATTGGAAACAGGATATAGATTTGATTCTAACGAATTCACATATTTATGTGACAGATGTTTTGCCGTGTAAAAGATAATCAAAATATACAGTTACAAAAAAAAAGAATTTAAGTAAGAAATTTGTTTAAAACCCTCAATAATACAGTCAAACCTGGATATAAGGAAGCTTAAGGAAACGCTTAAAATATTTTGAATTTTGTTAAGTGGATAGTGTTTTAGTATTAATCAGTCTTGAAAAAGAAGCGGTTAGCTTCGAAACCGGTAGACATTATAATTAAGTTAAAATAAAATATTTATAGTGATTTTAAAACAAAATGATATTATAATTATATTTTTAAATGATTTATCGAAATCATTTCATGGTTCTAATTGGAAATTGTAGTTCAACATATTTTAGATTTATTTTGTATATTAAAACCTGTGTTTGCTTTGTGGTATAGTAATATAATACTCTCCGTATCATTCATCGTTTACATGCGATGTGATGTATGTTTTTGTTCGGGAATTCGCCTTTTGTAATTTGGTCCGCCACCGTGCGTGGGTTTCGGGCCAATATCTGGGACCCTGTTACGAGCAACTCTGTACTGGACAGATAAAAGATTCCAAACACAACACATATGGTATATGTAAGTTGTTTATGTGTGTCTTTCGACCCACAAACTTGTTCAAAATGCTGAATTATTAATTTATACAATGGGGGAAATTTAATGTTCAATAGTACTGAATTTGTACTGAACTATCAACAGCGGGTTAGGAACATTTTCAATTAGTGGTTTTCCTTATGGACTATTGAGATTGATTTTTGGTTTACATTGCTACAGTAACCGAAATATGAATGATGAGTTGCTTCAAATAAAATCATTTGTATGAAATTGTCTAAGCTTCAATTTAATATACAAAATTTCTAGGTATGAATAAGTTTCGTTTCTAAAGCTCGGTTGTATATTCAATTTGTATGCTAAACGGAAATGTTGTACCAAGATTTTTATTAATATCTCTACATAGATACACTGTGTATAAAGTGATTACTCAAATCAGCTAATGACAGGTCGTACGCCTTGTAACTTCCCATTCTTCTGTATTCTAATCTTAATAGACATCATCGGCTATATGTATTTAATTATTTACTACATCAAAAACAGGATTTTCACCCTTAAGGGCGATATATCAATATTGTTGTTATTTACCGGGTAAACTCAATGAAACATGATTTCACACTTCACGAGGATTTTATTCATTGATAAAAATATTGTTAAAGTAAGGTATTCATAATTTGTTTTTTTTATAGATTTGGCGTTTAATTTGTAGAACTCCATTTTAATTAATATATCAAATATTATGGCATTTTAAAACTACTGTAGTTTGTTTAATAAATACCATAACAAGGAGAAACAAATGTCAGCAATTTTATTTTTATTTGTTTTTAAAATAACATACATTTTAGTTGACTCTAAAAACCAGTGCGTGATTTTATTATTAAATATATACATATATTCATCAGAACAGTACTTACAATGTTCTTGGATCACCTTTCAAGTCAGGTTTATATGTCGTTTTTTTAACCGCCAAAATATTTGTGATACAAAAAGATTTTGCGCATAAATATTATGTTAGTCGAAGCGCCTTTTCGCAGATATTTGCGCCCTATCCGTACTTAAAAGCTCAAAGACCTGTGGTATACTTGTTTAAAAAATCTTCAACATGTACTAATTTATTTTTATTTTGTTGCAGGTATGTTCGTGGTTATTTTACCGAATTATGTCCCTAATTCGGCATCAGCGGGTCGCCCTCTTGCGGTGTATTTACCTCCGTGAGTGGGGAACGCCAGACGCTGCAGAATATCCCTTAATTCGCGGGGAAACGTTGGCTTCAGCCAGAAAGCTACTTACTGCCTTCAAAGGCAGTCGGGGCTATGCTCGCTGCAAAAATATTTTTCCACACTCTGAAACAGCCGCGTCTCGTCCATACGTTCTGCGTGTGTCGTAATTTTCCAGGGGTCTGGAATGTAACGGTCTTGTAATTCTAAATATTTTATTATTTAATTATTTATTAAAACTTAACAAGCTACCTAACCATCGCACCGCTTCCCCGCAGGGGTAGGCAGAGAGAATTGAAAGCCACACCACTCTGTATTTGCAAACATTCTTCGCCTCTTCTACATTCATGCATCTCCTCATACATACCCGACGATTATTACGACTCCTGACCCGGCCGCTTTCAAGTATTTGACATACCTGATTGTGCCAAGTTTTCCTCGGTCTTCCTCTGCTTCTTTTTCAAACTACATTCTTTTCAACTACATTTTTCATTATTAAAACTTCATGTACAAAAAAGAAAAAGTACGTTTGCGGGCTTATTGCTACAACGCAATATCTTCCTACGAATCAAAAACAGATAACTGATATTGATCAAAACGTTTGATACCATATATAGCTGTTTGCTTTCAGAGGGTAGATAGTACTTGAACATTAAAAAAACATGAATTACAAATTGACATTTGATAAAAACATAAATTACAAAAGCTGATAATAAGGACGGCAAAGAAAAAAGGGAGTTTAGGTAAGGAGGCAGAGGAAAAAACTAAGGGAGGAGGTTTGAGGGACAGTTTGGATTCTAATGACAAATAGTAATGTCTCAGACGTTTCTTAAAAGTTGTTAGTGAAGGTGCACTTTTTACAAAGAGAGGTCATTTATTCCCTAGTCTGGCCGCTTGGACAGAGAAGGAATTACTGAAGAATGATGTGTTATGACGAGGAATGGAAAGTGTTCTTTCTTGGGAAGAACGAATTCTTCACATTGTGGTATGGGAATATAATATAACACTCTTCTTATCATTTATTCAATCACACTACTATTCCAATTATGTAGATGCAGAAGATATCCTCTCTCAAATCGATATTAATATTTCCCATCACATAATTCGTACTAACAATGTATTTGCTGTAGGATTTTATAGAACTTATACTGCCTTCTTTTCCCCTATACCTAAAATATTAAAAAAAAATACTAAAGAATTTAACGAAGTATCAAAAGACGCCTTTTGTCCGCCTCCGTAGTGTAATGGTCAGCACGCTCGGCTACCGTTCTGGAGGTCCCGGGTTCGATTCCCAAGGGGGGTAAAATAAATATTAGTGATTTTTTCACTGTAATATTTATTCAACATTATTACCCTGGACTGGTACCTGAAGCGGAGGGCTGATCACCTTTCCTTCATGTGTAAACGATCAAGATAACACTGCGTTTATATGACGCAGTGCCCTATGCATCATTGGGGTGCGGATAAGGGTTTTATTATTATTATCAAAAGACAGCTCGGTAGATGTGTTTCTATAGCAAAGACAGCTATACAAAAAAACACATTATTCTCTCACTTTTCGCCAGATGTAACTTACTTGCTGCCAATGTCTTGTCTATTTGGACCATGTATTATGTCTTCTTCTTCTTGGTGTAGGCCTTGTGGCCTGTTTTTAAGAGGGATTAGCCTCCTGCGATGTCGATTCCCATCTATCGATCTATCTCTTTGGTGGTCTGCCCGGGAGTCGTCTACCATGGGGTTGGCCGTACATTGCGATGTGGGGGAGTGTGAATGGTTCCATTATCCTCACATGCACATACCATTGTCTCCTTCGTTGCCTTCCCCACCTAACGACTTCTTCGATCTCGCATATTTCCCTGATCCTGGCATTTCTTATTCTTCTACCCCGAAGACTCATATCATCTAAATACCTTTCTATGAGGGTAATAAACTCATAATATTTTTTGACATCTCATCAAAGATGAAGAAGAATGTGGAAGTCTGGGAATTTAAGGTGCTGACGACCGTCATAGACTGGTTAAAATGATCGCTTTATACACGTGTAACATTCACCAATTCAACCCATTATTGATAACCACACTACTCGAATTCTTAGAAGTTCTATATATATGATATAATTCAGAAACATTGTAATTGAATCACTAGAACTTCACTAGAGACATCTATTGGTGAGATGATAACTCCTGTAATTGGAGATAATCCAGATTTTGTGAAAAAGTATTTGGACACACTCAAAATGTTGTAAAACACTCATATCATCTAAATACTTTTCTTTCTATATGTCATCTAAATACCTTTTTATAAGGGTAAGTTTATTACCTGTTGATTGGTAAAAAAAAATGTGTTAAAAAAAAAATCATATGTAAATTACATGCCATGTCCCAAATATCATGTATCCTATTTCTGTAAACATTTAAGCCTGTGTAATTAGTACCCTTTCATGTGGTCCAATGTTGCCTCTCTCTGACTTGCATTCACCTACCCCAACGTATGATATCCGGGTAAGTAGTCCCGCAAATACCCCACTAGGGCCCATTTCGTCCTACGCCGGTTTTTCCCTCTGTGAATGGTATCCAACTCAAAACCTTTTAGTGGCAACATCGCTCTCGACCATTCTCGCATGATGCACACAGCGGCTTGAAGACCCGCAAGGGTTGAATCTTTTACATCAGATCCCGGTTTCTTCAACTGTTTAATTAAAAACATGATGAAAATATAGAAATGAACATTTTTAATTTAAGTATTTCTTGGTTAGGAGTCGTAATAATCGTCAGGTATGTATGAGGAGATGCATGAATGTAGAAGAAGCGAAGAATGTTTGCAAAGACAAAGAGTGGTGTGGCGTTCGATTCTCTCTGCCTACCCCTGCGGCGTGATGGTTAGTTAGTTAGTATATCTTGGTAAATACCACTATTTCTTAAAATCTATTGTGACACTTGTTTCGAAGCATTACGCATTATTTTCAAACACCGTTCAAATACGGTGTAAGATAAAATACGTTGTAGTATTCACCAAGTAAAACTAAAATTAAAAAAAATATAAATTTTAACAAAAGCTGACTGCCGACTTAATTAATGGAAATATAAAAAAACAGTAATATGAACAAAGTATCCATGACGGGTACTAATTATACCCCCTTGGATATTTTTATATTTTGACATATCTACATAGACGAATAAGAATATGGAAGTCTGGGCATTTACAGCGTTTACGACCAGCCAGCTTATGACGGTTGTAATCATTGTAAATGCCCAGACTTCCATATTCTTCTTCATATATGTATGAGATGTCAAAAAATAATGAAAAAAATAACTCCCAACTAGAAATTACCAAGATTTGTGAAGTATTTAGACACACTCAAAATGTTATTATTATTTTCACATTGTATCATTTCAATGCCGCATTATTTAACTGGTTGAGAGTTATCATATTTCAATATGAGAAATCCTGAACCATTTCCGCCAATGTGTAGAATAATGTTGTATGTTACATCGATTGGTTTGTACGTTACACAGTTACACAACCTATTCAATGTGTATTTTGTACTGTATGTGAATTTCATGTACAGTAAAACCTCGATATAACGGACCTCTATTTAAGGGAACATTGGATGCAACGGACAAAAACTGATTAAATGTAAACAAATAAAAACGTACTGATAATATTGTGCATGCTTAAATTAAAGCGTAGCCGCATGTAAACAATTTTTAGTGGTCACGATAATTTCGTCATATGTCTAGCATTAGAAATTGATATATAATGCCACCCTGCTCGTAGACTGCACCTAGCCCGAGCAACAAAAACACTGTCAAAAAATTAAGTTTTCAGTAAAAATCGCATCTCGACGATCTTATAACATTTAATGACATTCGTCAGGTCATGAAGTTTAACGAGATTACTTTATAAAAAAAACAGCAAACTTCCTTTTTCAAAACAGGATTACCGAAAACAATCGCATCGACAACAAACAGCAATGTCACTTCACGACGAGTGTCCGAAGACAATAAATATAATTTTGTTTGTGGTTTGTATTGTTTATTTATTTATTTTTTTAATAAAAAGACAAATAGTTGTGTGTAACTTTTTTTTCCTATTTTTTATGAAGATGAATATGTGTGTACAAATATTTCAATTTCATACTATTTCTGTGAGCCTAAGCGGCTCATTATTAGAAATAGGTATCAAATTGTGGTAGAGTGGGTTCGAACCGAAAAGATCTGGCTTAAGAGTCCGCGGAACCACAACCCGACACATATGTACACATTTATATCTCAATGCAGTGTTAATAATTGAGTTATTGTAAACCTATTATTATAATAGATTTATATTATCCACTGACACTTCGTGATGGAATTGAATTTTTAATTTATTATTAGATTAAAACCAATATTTTTAGCTTTTCCACTTTTTTATTTGACCAGCGACCGGGTTTCGTCGTTACCGACATCATCTGATGATGTCGGTAACGACGAAACCCGGTCGCTGGTCAAATAAAAAAGTGGAAAAGCTAAAAATATTGGTTTTAATCTAATAATAAACTATTATTATAAAACGGACTTTTCGGTTTTAACGGTTCACCCTCATACGGTGTTTGAAAATGATGCGGAATGCATTGGAACACGTCACAAAAGATCTTAAGAAATAGTGGTATTTACTTAGTAAAACTTAAATTAAAAATGGTTCATCCTACCTCCGATTAGTCCGTTGTAACGAGGATTTACTGTCATTCTTCTGTCTCAAAATCTAGATTTACTGTAACAATAATTTGAGCCATTGTCTCGTTTATGTGGTCTGTTATAGAGTGTTTCACGTCTCCTGGGGGATATTCTGTCGTGTACTTCGATATGTCTTATCCGGCACTTTGTTTATTATCGTTCATAAATATGAATTACTTCGATTAGGCGACCTTTCATCTCTGTTTTATATTCACTGCGTATCTCGGATGTACGCACAGTTGTCGTGAATCTCCTTACTGCTCTCTTGTCGGTCGGTTGGTTTTATGCCTCGTAAAATTCTCCCTTGCGCTATGAGCTCGTAGATATGTAATATTATCACACATCGCATACAGAGGTAATATAAATGCAAATGTTTTCATTTCGTTTGGCTTGACGTTCGTATTTATTAAAAAAAGGGAGTCGCGTATGAGTGTGATCACTAATAACGCCACAATTGATTTTATGATGAGAGCAAAGAAAAATATATAGCATAGGTAAAATAAATGCATAGGTAAATAATCAAGAGTTAAAATAGATTATAAAAATTGTAAAATAGTTTTGTGTGCATATTATTTATTCACTAATAACGCCACAATTATATCTTTGTAAAGAGCAAAGAAAAATATGGACCATAGGTAGAATAAATGAATAGGTAAATGATCAAGAGTTAAAACGTATTATGAAAATTGTAAAATAGTTTTTTTGTGTGTATCTTCTTCTTCTTCTTTCCATGTTCGCTCCCTAGGTGGAGCATATGGCCAACACGAGTCGTCTCCAAGTCACTCTGTCACGCGCCATCTCCTTGGCTTCCTCCCAGGTCAGTCCGGCGTCTCGAAGTTCCGCTGAGTATAGTCGGTGAATGGTCGTCAGCGGCCTTCCGGGGCGCCGGAATCCTCGGGGTTGGAAGAAGAGACATGAGGGGTTGATGCCCTCAGGTGGCATTCTAAGGACATGTCCCAACCATGTCCACCTTCTTCTCTTCAGGACTTCCAGTATGAGGGGCTGTTGAGTTCTTCTCCTCACATCGTCATTCCCGACGAAGTCATACCACTTTATACCCAGTATTCGCCTCAGGCATCTATTTTCAAAACTTGCTAGTTTCTTGCTTTGAGCTTTGGTGAGGTGCCACGACTCACATCCGTACAGCAACACTGTTAGGATGCAGGCGTTAAAGAGACGACACTTGGTTTTTGTCGAGTAAAGCAGTGAGTCCCAGACATTGCGCATTTTGTGTGTATATTATGTATTTATTCAATATAACCCTGGACCTGTTCCTAAAACAGAGGGCTGATCACCTTTCCTTCATGTGTTAGTGATCAAGATAACACTGCGTTTATATGATGCAGTGCCCTATGCACCATCGCGTACGGATGAGGGTATGAAGAAGTATATTATGTAAAAATGGAAAAAGACAGTAAAAAATCTTATGTAAAAAGAACTCCACCGACAAGACACGTAACGTGGCTTGGTGGGTGTCTGGTAAAAAAAATATCTTCATTATGTTTATAAATTCATAAATGAATTTTCACTTTTCGTATTATCCAGGAATATTATTTTATTCATTTATCGATTCGGCGATCACATTGTGGTAAAATCTCTCCATTTTTAATTGTTTACTTGGTAAATACTACTACTTTTGTGCCACGCATTTCTATGCATTCCGCATCATTTTCATACGGTGTTTAACCCGATGGTTGCCAGAGACGAGATATCTCGGCAAACGGCGGAGTGCCCGTATTGCCAGAGACGAGATATCTCGTCAGTACTTTTGATGACGTATTACTCCGCAGTTTTAACTCATATTGACAATCTGTCAAAAACGGAACATACATTGCCATCTGTTGAAGTTCTCACAAAATATTTTATAAAGTTTTTAAATACTTTAAAGCGATTTATCGGTATCACTTTCAGCTGACAGTTGACAGATGTCATTAGGGCTACCACTCAAACCACTTGAAATATTGATTATTTTAATCGATTGTTTTGAACGCCAGGGGTTTTTATTTTGCTCAATTTTTTTGTGTTTTTCTTATTATTTTAAAATATTATTATGAAAATATTTGTTTATTTATACCTTTCGCGTTATATTTACTCCGATTTTATCAGCGTTTTGCTAGTGATATTGGTTTCTTTTCACAGCTTTTTAGTAAATAAATTATTTCTTTGTGCTAAGTTCTTTGTTCTTCTTCGTGCTAAGTGAAAAAGAACAACCCGGTACTTCTCATGGCAGAAAACGGAAGGCAGAATTTCTATCGCGACTTACAGAAAGACATTTTTTGGAAAAACTACCACGGACCGAAAAAAATCATCCCCGACTGCGAAGTGTATTGTGTGTACTAGCAAAAAACTAAGAAAAGAGTCTAGTTATAGGTGTAAACAATGCAAGATGGCTCTTTGTGTTATACCGTGCTTTGAGAAGTACCACACAATGGAAAATTACTAATTTATCACATTTCTAACTAAACTTTATTCTAAGATACCTGATAAATAATAGTTGAGTGTTAATATTAAATTTACTATTTATTTTTACATTTCAAACTATATTCCATTGATAAATAATAGTTTTGTGTTAATATTAAATTTAATAAAAACTTGCGTGTGCGACTCAGTGTGACAACCCTGTCTGAGATGAAAATTTGAAACTGGTGTAACTTCAAGAATAAAACTCTAACAATCGATGCGGGATATAATATTTGGTAAGTAAATTATAATTCAATAAAAACAACAAAAAAAAATTCTTTAGACAACTTTTTTTTTTCAAAAAAATACTCGGCCTGTTGAGCACTGCGGCGTAATTTATTTGCGGCTATGAAAAGGTTAAAATGATGCGGAATGTATCGAAACACGTGTCACAATAAATTTTAAGAAATATTTTAATAGTATTTACCAAGTAAAATTAAATTGAAAATATGAAATTTTCTTAACAAGGATACGTTCAAGGAATCCGAAAGTTTAACGTACGCCGATCATTCTAATTAAATAGTTTAGAAAATAAAACATCAAATCCTTCTTTCGGGCCACAGACTCAGGGTCAGAATAGCCCTTATGATAGCCAACTTCGGTCAAAGGATGTGATATCTGTTTCGTACGTCACGAATTATAAACGACAAGTTTTCAGCCATAAATACATACAACGATACGTCGGCAATTAAATATACTTTATATGTATGATATGTAATATAACGTTACAACAATTTTCACAAAAAAATATTGTATCTAGTTTTTCCCCCATTTTTCTAGATTAAAATATTTAAAATTGGCTTTTTACCTTAGTGTATATTGTATTCATAGGCACAGACTATGTTTATGTGGAATTTTTGTTTATACTTTAAATATTTATGTTCATAAATGAATGCATGAAGAAAATGAATTTTCCTTTCCACGAGGAGAAGAAAAATAAATTTACAACAATGTTAAAATAAATAAACCACGAATTGGTTTTCTGTAACCAAGGTTTTGAGCATTATCGCAGGTGTGGTAAGGATAAACGGATGGACAAGAAAAAAAGCGCTATCGAAGTCCGCCTACAGCCCTCACTTGGGGATGAATACTAAAATAAATAATGATTTATAACTACCCACTTTTCCGTTTCCGCGCATTTCACGGCTTTCAATTTCTTTCATCTAAAATACGTTATGATTTTTCGACCGATTTTTTTTAGTAACAGATACAATGTCATTTAAATGATGTACTTTTTTAAAAACAATTTATTATAAGGATGTTTTTTTTCTAGATTTTTCTACTCTGTTCCATCGTTTCACACGATTCGTTTTTGAACCTTATTAATCTTTTATAAAATCGTTCGTATCTTTTGTCCTTTACAGAATTTCCACACTTTGACAACTACATTCATTACTTAATTTTAAGATTGTATTTCTTCTTTTAACCCTTATCCACATCCAATGGTGCATAGGGCACTGCATAATATCTTTAACACATGAAGGAAAGGTGATCAGCCCTCGGCTTCAGGTACCAGTTCAGTGTAATATTGAGCAAATATTAGAAAGAAAAAATCACTTATATTTATTTTACCCCCCTCTGAGAATCGAACCCGGGACCTCCAGAACGGTAGCCGAGCGTGCTGACTATAACACCACGGAGGCGGACAAGATTGCATTTAACGATTTTTTTTATTATGAATACCTCCAGTTGGTTAGTTGATGCTGAAAAAAATGATTGGGGCAAAATTCACGATCCTTGTACCAAATGTTTTGCGGGAACAACGATCACATTTTATATTTATATATGTAATAATATACACGAGAAACCCACGTAACCGGAGTATGTGAGTTTCTCAGCAGATAATCCTTGAGGGAAGTCAAAAGATGAAATTCTTGACTTCAATTTTCTCATACAAAATTGGCTCCGTTGTAGGCAATTCATCTTGACTTTTCGTTTCGGCTTAGGTTTTAAAATATTTATGTTCGTAAAGCCCTTATTATTTTGTTCACGTTTTGGAACCTTTTCTCTGCTAATAATATATTTATATATTTATATACTTATTTTAGGTATCGAAAACATATAAAGAGTGTTCTGTGACGTTGTTCACTCACTACTACGGTATGGCACTGTTGGATGGGGCGGGTCATACTTCAAAATAGTTCAGAGAACAATTACTAAAGTAATTTTAAAAGCAAGAAAACTTTTTCAGCAAAAATATTATTTTTAATTAATGTTTTACTTAGTAAATACCACTTTTTCTTAAAATGTACTGTGACACGTGTTTCGATGTATCCCGCATCATTTTCAAGCATCGTGTTTGTAAATGATGCGGAATGCATCGAAACACGTGTCACAGTAGATTTTTAAGAAATAGTTTTATTTACTAAGTAAAACATTAATTACAAATGGATAGATTTTACCGCAAAGTGACTGCCGAATCAATTAATGAAAATATTATTGTCAAAATTTAAAGTCTCTATATATTTTCAAAAACCTTTCTTCAAGTATTAAAAAAAAATCGTACATCCTTAGAATTCCAAAATATTTTGGAATAACAAAATGCCACACCAAGCAATTGTAATGCAAGTACTAATTTATGTATTAATTTTAAATCAAACACAGATTTTTTGAGTCTACTAAGTTCAGTCTACTAAAATTAATACATAAATTAAAATGGAGTTCTACAAATTGAACGCCAAATCAATGAATAAAGAAAGTACTAATATTTGGAACATATTAAATATTAAAATTAAAAAAAAATATATTTAGTTTGTTTAATAATTGAAAAAAACTAACGCCGATTATACACAAGGAATTGAAAAAAAAACATGCAAAACCGATACCAAGATAAAATACTATTTATTACGTTAATTTAGTGAAATCAATAAATATTGGGTCCTCTTCATTGTGCCTCTCCCAGCACAAGAGCTTAGTCTCGTTTTTCGAGAGACACGGCTTATCTAAAATAAGATATTTTATAAATAGAAATATCTATTTTAAAAAATTAATTGTAATATTTTTTGTAACAATATTCAACATTTTTTTTCCTATTTTTAATTAATGTTTTACTTAGTAAATATCACTATTTCTTAAAACCTACTGTGACACGTGTTTCGTTGCATTTCATGTCACAGTAGATTTTAAGAAATAGTGGTATTTACTAAGAAAAACATTAATTAAAAATGGATAGATTTTACCACAAAGTGACTGCCGAATCAATTAATGAACTTTTTTCTCTCTCAAATACAAGTTTTATTTTCTGAAACTTGAAGCTTACTTTAACGCTTTTAGTTTTGTTTTACATTAAGTTAAGTTATATTTTCAGTTTACATAGTATATTAACTAATATTTAAAATATTGGCTCTAATTTGTTTTTGCACAGCAAATATGTAAATATCCTCACTGATTGATTAATAATCCGATTTAAACTGAAAAAAAATATTTGCATGTGAAAAATCAAGATTTCTTTCATATAAAAAAGGTAAATCGCTTATCAGGTCGAAGGCTGGTTATTCGAGCATCATAAATATTATATTATCTCAATATTTGAAGTCGGGCAACTTTTTCCAGCTCAATTCCCAACTGATTTTCCAATAACTCACTTTATAACGGGTGAGGAATTATTTTACTCCCTTCCGATGGTTGAGTTCACACTTGTTATATGTCCTTTTTTCAATTCATAACCAATTTTGAAACATTGTTCTTGATTCACTGGAGACATTCCGGATCAATATCAAATACAGAAAAATAGAGTTGCGACCTGTAAGCTGTTTCGTATTTCTACCTTATTCTTATTCTTCTTATTTATTCTCTTTAGCCTTCAACATAAGGAAGGAATGCAAAGCTGAGATAAGCATTATCGATAAAATTAAGAAAGGCGTGTTGAGATGGTTTGGACATGTAGAACGAATGAGTGAGGAAAGAACGGTAAAACAAATTTATGAGGCGAATGTTAGTGGGAAAAGAAGCAGAGGAAGACCGAGAAAAACATGGCACGATCAGGTATGCCAAATACTTGAAAGTGGCCAGATTAGGAGTCGTAACAATCGGCGGGTATGTATGAGGAGATGCATGAACGTGGAAGAGGCGAAGAAAGTTTGCAAAGACAGAGTGGTGTGGCGCTCTATTCTCTCTGCCTACCCCTGCGGGGAAGCGGCGTGATGGTTAGTTAGTTAGTTTTTTTAGCCTTCAACATCCCGACAGTACAAATCCAAAATTTAGACTTAGCTTCACATACTTTTATATTTTGAACAATAAAAGCATTGTTATATTTGTGGAATGCTAATATAACATTCTCCTTATCATTAATAATATTTTTCTGCTAAATAATAATGATATTATACTACAAACTTAATTCCGAATCAATATTTTTTTTTTGCTTCCGAAAGTTACTTCCGAATCAATTTTTTTGTTGTTGAGTGGATTGTAGTAAAATCTTTGTATCTTTTGTTGGACATATATGAGGTTTCTGTTAAACCGTAGACTTATTTTGAAAGGAGTTGAGAGGACTGAAACTCCTATTGAAGACTAAATCACAGTTAAATCTGAAATGAAAGGGAGTGAACGATACATTATTCGGGTCTTTGCTTCTATTAATGCCAGCTTTCTCGAACGTTATTCCATATTTATGTTTTCCATGTCACGTTAATTACCCACGTTATATGTAATTTATTAATTGTTTTATTCATTACAAGTTGTACCCGGCCACGCGTTACTGTGGCCCAATCTGATCAAATTGAAAATAAAGAAAATAGAAAAGACACACTTCGAAAATGATTAATCTCGAAATGCTTGTAGGTATAAGAAAAAAATAGCAGCTGTCTAAAAGCTCGCTGAGTAATGTTTAGTGTTATGTGTTTGGATGTTATCTTCAACAGATGTCGCTGCCATTACAGTAAAAAACTATTTTTAAAAGAAAGTTCTTTTATAATTAAAATGTAACTTTGCTTTAAAATCACTATAAATTTATAGTAATTTTAAAGCAAAGTTACATTTAAATTATAAAATGGGAAATCACAAAGCTAGTGCTTCAAATATAAATTATATTATAATGTTTTTTATCCCAAGTATATGTTAAACAAAATCACGCGTATTTGAATGTGGTGCCAAAATCTGTGAATTTCTTTAGGAGATTTAAGATGTTGAACAAACGAGAATTTACGTTTTTATTTACATAGGATATGTAACGATTTTTCTTATTGGAACTAGGCATTTAGACCTTAATTACTAATTTTTATTAAATTTATTCATTACTTCATCACGCTTAAAACTATGAAAACAGAAAATTTCGCAGTTGAAAAAACTATGAGCTGTTTGTTTTAGTTTATGTAAAATACTATTTTAATATGTGTTTAAAACGAATATGGATTAAAATAAACCATTTACTAAAAATTAATTATTCTATACGAATTATTTGAGACTCACTCTTTCATTTCTCTTTTCTGAACCAATTGTATAATATCCCTACGCATCCATATTTTGTAAACACTTTTCAAGTAAGCAAACTCCACTCATGCGCAACAATAGCCCAGCTATTGTATCCGACCTTTTCACGCAGATATGACAATGAAATACCCCTTTTAATTAGGGTCAGTTGACCTGCTCTTGAACCGAACGCCTTGCGGACCAACCCTTCGAATAATGTATCCACCAAGTTACCCTTTACAATTTGGCAAACAGAAGAGGGTGCATAATGTTTATACGTATTGTATTTCGTGTTTGTTTATTGCGAGTTTAACCGGTAATCAATAGTTGGATGATATAAGATTATACACATTTTCTGTATGTAAAATGTGACTGGAGTTTAAAATGATTCGAAGAAATGTCAGTTTAATCGTTAACTGTTCAAGAGCCGTACAATTTTTACGACGTAAACTATCTGTTATTTTTGACTGTTGATTTTATAAATGGGGTGCAGTATTCCAGATGCGTACACTTGTCAATTTTTAATTGTACTTAAAATCAATACTTAACATAATGTAGCTCACATTACGGATCATAAACCGGTTTTATTCAACATGAAATTGTAAAATTACTGAATGGGTATTGCCATTACAACAATGTACTCGCATAAGGCAAATACGAATATGGAGTTATAATACACCAAATAATTGTGAATTTTAGTTCAGTGTGGGATGTTTTTTTGATACTATCTAATTTATTTTTTTCAAAACCAATATCGATTACAAACTTACCATATAAAATATATTTTCTTCTTCTTCTTGGTGTAGACCTTATGGCCTGTTTGTGAGAGAGATTAGCCTCCTGCGACGTTGATTCCCAGCTGTCAATTAATCTCTTTGGTGGTCTGCCCGGGAGTCGTCTACCTTGGAGTTTACCGTACAGTGCGATATGGGAAAGTCTGGATGGTTTCATTCTTTGTATATATCACATATCGCTCACTCCTTTCAAGAACGTCATAAATCAAAAAACGGATTTTTCAGGAGAACGTTTTTAAGGTTTATTAATATAAAACAATGTATTAAAAATAAATATCAAGCCACTTTTTGAACTTTTTACTGTGCAACAGATCTTTTTAGGCAAAACCTGAAGGTTTTTTCACCATTTGAAAAACATTTAGTATAAAAAAACAATTAAACAATATTATTTTTTGACATCTCATCAAAGATGAAGAAGAATATGGAAGTCTGGGCATTTACGGGGCTTACGACCGTCATAGGCTGGTTTGAGTGATCACTTTACACACGTGTAACATTCACCAATTCTACCCATTATTGACAACCACACTACTCAAATTCTTGGAAGTTCTATATATATGAACCAATTTAGAAACCTTGTTCATGAATTACTAAAACTTCACTAGAGACATCTATTGGTGAGATGTAAAGAAGCTTTTTATTAAGCAGAAACAATACCTTTTCTTCAAAATGCAAAAACGACACTTTATGCCCTGTAGCGGGTAAATATTAAGTTAAAAATATGCAGCTTTCGCTGGGATATAGTACATTTTCTGGGCATTCCGAAAACATGCACAACTGAAAATTGACGATTTTTGATTTATGACGTTCTTGAAAGGAGTGAGCGATATGTACGTTAATACTAGAATTGGAAGACACCCAAAATCGCCTGTTCCACATTCGTGCATCTCCTCATACATACCCTCCGATTATTCCGACTCCTGACCTGACCGCTTTCAAGTATTTGAAATACTTGATCATGCCAAGTTTCCCTCGGTCTTTCAATGCTTTTATTACTAACTACATTCCCCTCATAAATATATATTAATTTTATATTCAAAGAAATCGATCCGTAATACCTGAAACCTGAAGCATAGAACTGATTAGCCTTCGTTTAACTAACGTTATGACGGAATGGCGTAGTTGGTTAGACTCTCGACTGCGAAAGTAGCGTTGCGGGTTCGATTCCCGCCAATTAAAAAAATAAATGAATTCAAGAAATATTTATTTTATCTCTGTATTCGTGGTCCATTTTTCATAAACACCTTCCCGATAATCTTCCTCAATAGAGAGTTTGTAGGTTATTCTAAAAAAACTTTTATTATTTTCCTGATACTACATCCAATGTGTCGGGTTGTGGTCCTCTGGTTAGTGTCGCGGACTCTTAAGTCAGAGTTTCTCGGCTTGAACCCACTCTACCACAATTTGATACCTATTTCCAATAATGAGCCGCTTAGGCTTACAGAAATAGTATGAAATTGAAATATTTTTCTGAATAGTAAAAACATAAATATTTCTCTTTAAAAAAACGTATGCAGCGCTGGGTGCAGATAGTTTTCAGAAAAGATTTATTTAATTTATTTGTTCGGGAATTGTACAGCTTTGCATTAAAAAAAGTATATAATAAAAATATAGTTATACTAACAATAATAAACATTTCATTACATTAGTAATAAATATTTAAATTAATAAAAATAAAGCCAATTAAACAATACCACATTTATGTTATAATAACTGTTAAAACATTAAGATATAAAAAATTAATTAAAAAGAGTGGGAATGTTTGTGCGTGTGTGTGTGTGTGCGTGTGTGTGTGTGAGGAAGGGAGTAAAAGGGTAAGGGTATGGTATAATACACAGATTTTGCAGGAAAGAAAAGGAAAAGAGAGGAATTAATGAGAGTTGTTAAAGGATTTTTTTACATTTACCATATAATGATTTTAGATTTTCGAAATTCAGTACTCTTTGAAAATATCACTCACCACAAGAATTTTCCCTTCATAAACATTGTATGTTGTATTGTATCATGAATTCCGTGTAACAGTGGACATTCCCTTAAGTGACCAGACCTAGATAATCCTTTGTATCCCTTTTAATACCCTGTGTTGATATGTCATCGTTTTTACTTTAAGGGTGAGATCATTGCTCGGCCACAGGCCTCCTTTATTTATACAGCGAAGTTGAAATTTACTTGAAAAAAATCCTTTGTTTTGTCTTTGAAAGGTTGTACAGTATCTAAGAGATATCTGCATTGAAAAAACGCCTACTTTATTATAAAACATGTTTTTAATTGAAATTTTGCTTAGTAAATATTAATTACGTATTTGATAACACGGTTTCTTATAATTATGCTGAATCATCGAAAGACGTTTCACAATACATTCTATGAAAAATTCGTATTAACCAAAGATAGATATTACAACAAAGTGACTACAGAATCATTTAATGAAAATTTATTTTATATATTTGAAGTGCCCTGGGAGCGGTCAATTTGATAAAAAAATGTTCAATAAATATTGTTTATTGATGCGACAATCTGATCTTTACAAAGTCAAAAAAAGCATATTCAATCACGGTATCGCCGTTTCAAATGATGCGGAATGCATCGAAACACATGTCACAATAAGAGATTAAGAAATAGTAGTATTGAACAAACAAATATTTGATTTTAATTAAAAATCAATTAAAGTAATCCGACATTTTCAATTTCTCAATGACGGAAATAAAGTTGTTTTGTTCCACATTTTATCTTTGGCGGCAAAGTGGTTGTCAAGTTATATCATGGATGTTTTGTCACAGTTTTAGCAAATTTAATCATTTTTCATTGAATCTTATGTTGGATATTGTTTTGGCGTTGAAAAATAAAAAGGAGATTTAAATCCTAGACGACTTTTATTGTTGTTGGAAATTATGAAAATAGATTTGTCATATATGTTTATTATAATAATTTCAAACAACACTACAAATCGTCGGAGGTGGACATATATATAAATAATACATATATCGTACTCGTACAGGAGAAAGTGACCAACTACCAAAACGTAAAATGTTCAGGAGGGCCATTTAAGTTACTTTTGCTTGGCAACAAAATAAACATCAATGCAGTTAGTCATTTTTACCAAGTCAATATATTATACATACAAGTTTAAAATCCTTTGGGATTTTTCAGGGCAATATTAAGCTAATAAGATATCAAATAGTCAATGATCACGTTTTTGAAAAACAATGCACTTAGTCACTTTCTTCTGTATGACTACGATATATGGTATTTCCTACGATATTGGCTCATTCTATATTCCATGCTGACAATGGCGGCTGTTGTGCTAGCCATCGCACGCTGTGGACTGCATTCATCCATCTTACCCCTAACTAGCTGTTTCTCGTTTTCTCCTCATTAGTCTGTCTGCCCTCTCTCTCCGCTACCCTCCCCCCTTCACCTTCTAGGAAACGGAGTTGTGAAATGGTCCTTTTTCTCATTATACATTTGCTTCCTCACCTGTAGAACGCGGAAAAAGTAAATATCCAGATGAATCTTGTAAATATGTGACTATAGTACTAACTAACCGTTTAGTACATTTAGATCAGTGGTTCACAAACTCTTTTGGCCGACGGACCACTTTTCATAGTCAAAATTTGCCCGCGGACCCTGGGTGAAAAACTACATAAATGCACAATAAAAAAATTACAAATTTAACTTTTATGTCTTGAATGGTAGGTAAATAATGACGTTAAAACAAAATTGTCCGCCTCCGTAGTGTAATGGTCAGCACGCTCGGCTACCTTACTGGAGGTCCCGGGTTCGATTCCCAGGGGGGGGGGGTCAAATAAATATAACTGATTTTTTTCACTCACACAAAATTTATCCAATTTCACACAATATTTATTCAATATAACCCTGGACTGGTACCTAAAGCGTATGTAGGTAAGTACCCTTATATTTATTTTCTGGGAAAGGAAGAATTTATTGACATGGCAATTTTTTTGAGAATTAATGTTTTAAAGCTAAATACAATTGTTGATAATACTATTTTTAAAGAATTTATATTTATAATTGTAATTTAAAATAATAAGTTTATCAATAACGCATCATGCAAGCGTTTACATAGAGAGGGATGATTTACAATAATATTCTTGTATTAGAATTGTATAGCTACATAAGGACCGTAGTCCATTTGATTTTCACATTCGTTTGATAATGCCCTAACAAGGCGAGACAATTTTATGTGTTTTGTTAGTAAAATACAACTTAGTTTACTCTAAAAATCTGTGTTTGATTTAAAATGAATACATAAATTCAAATTATTATCCGTTTTTTTTTAATTAATACATCGCCCTACCCGGATATACTAGCAATTTCATTATTCTTCATTTTTTCAGATGTCTCTCACAGCGATTGACACATTTAATTATTGATTTATCATCCAGCGAACGACAATATTGACAAAGATTCTGACAACGATTTTGATTAATTAAAAAGCTTTTGAATTCCCAAAAACCGAGATCGTTTAAAACGGAAATGATTGATTAATCTCCGAGATAAGAGATTGGATTAAAATTCGGCGGAAACAATATGAAGCCGAAATTAAAATTCTCCCACGAAGCAATCCACTTTGATAGCGACAACTTGGTCTCGAGGTTTCTTCCGAAACTTGCCGAAATTATTATTGAATAGGGAAAAAGTCTGTACCTTTTTTGCTGTCGAGAAAGTTTGAGTTAGTGGCTTGTAGCTTTCACTTGTTGTAATACTTGCGTTGTTTTCGCTTTGCGCTTGTTTTCGCCCCCACCCTTGTTGGCATCCATTATAATTACGAAAGGATATGAACCCTTATCCGGAGTTTTGGGAAACGGAAAGAATAAGAGGTATTCTCTCGAGCGGATGAGTTAACAAGGGCGCCAAGTTGTGTTCACACAACTCCGATCCCCCTTTATTGAGCACTTCTTAGCGTAAATACCAAATCAGAATTAATTCGTTTGCCGTGTTGAGTTACACACGTATTTTCGACTGACAGTCTAATATGTTTTATTTGTATTCTCGTGAGAAAACAATTTTCATTCCTTGACATAAAATATTATTCTTCAATTATTTATTTATATTCTGTCTACGCGTTCAGACTATGCATTGATTTACCTCTTCATGTCAAAAATGTACGATCTCTGATGACCTTCAAGAAATGCTTGAAATATTACTATGTATTGGAATCCTCACTGTCCATGTCATGCCTTCAAATATTTACTCTCAACTTAGCATCGCATAGATTCGATGCAGTGCCCAATGCAAAATGAAATATTACTATCTATTGGAATCCTCACAGTCGATGTCTTGCCTTCATATATTTACTTATCAACTTGCCATCGCATCAATTCGATGCAGTGCCCTATGCACCATCGGGTGCGAATAAGGGTCAGTAGTCGTAGCAGTCTAGCAATATCTATCCGCTTATTTCAAACAGCTGTGTTAGGTACTGATCTTGACCAGTATTGACAGTCTATTTTTGGTTGATTAGAAGATATAAGTAATTTTAGTATATAACCACTCACGGAGATTTTTTGTTTACTTTACCGGTTTCGAGACGTACCCGTCTCTTCATCAGGGCAATCACTACAACAGCATGCAAACAATACTACACGTCACCACTATAGCACCATATGAACATTTTGTGTAGTTGTTAGTGTGTGAATAGTGCTATGGTTGTGACTTGTAGGATTGTTTGCATTTTGTTGTAGTGATTGTCCTGACGAAGATACGTAAGGGTGTGTCTCGAAACCGCTAGACCAAAAATCTCGGTGAGTGGTTATGTACTAATATTTTTGTAAAAAAAAGTAAAAAATTCAACAATAGTTCTCTGCTTTAAGATTTTATCCTGGGTCCTTTTAATGTTATTAAAATGTCCTCTTATTCTAAGGTGTGGTCTCTCTGTAAATTATGCAACTCTGCAAAGATAATCAAGCCTTTCTATTTTTCAGATTTCTCCATGTTTCCACGTGACCGAAAATCCTATTGCCTTTTTTCTATCTGATTATGTATGCACATTGTGCATTGCACTTATGAAAACGCACGTATGGATTTATCGAATTCACGCTTCCTGAATGCAGTTTTCCTCGATTACAGAAATCGCTCGGATACTGCGGAATATGAAATCTAATAATGACAAAAAGATTGAAAGAAATGAGAGTCAGCAAACCTTTGTAATACTATCCGTCACGGCTTTAATGAACAAAAATATTCAAAGGGAACGTTTTATCAAAGAATTCTCCACAAAAAGATCAAATCAAGCCAGACAAAAATTATTAAAAACGTTTCGCTTTCAGTCGCTTTTTAATTCACGAAAAAAATATTTAAATCCATACTCGCACATAGAGCACAGAGGGTATAAGATAAATTGCGATTGTATAAATACTGTAGTACTGTGGAAAAATATTATAATTTGTAATGTGGTACATTATAAACTAATATTATATTTGTTTCCTACGTGACTTAACAGGTATTTAAATAACAATTTATTTTGTCCGCCTCCGTAGTGTAATGGTCAGCACTCTCGGCTACCGTTCTGGAGGTCCCGGGTTCGATTCCCAAGGGGGGTTAAATAAATATAAGTGATTTTTTTCACTGTAATATTTATTCAATATTACCCTGGACTGGTACCTGAAGCGGAGGGCTGATCACCTTTCCTTCATATGTAAACGATCAAGATAACACTGCGTTGATATGACGCAGTGCCCTATGCACCATTGGGGTGCGGATAAGGGTTTTATTATTATTATTATTGTCCAAATTTTTGATCACAAATTCTGGATTTGGCTCCATTTAAGAGTTATTCAGTGTGGAGATTGTGATACAAAATATACTGGCCAAACTGCGAGAAATTTAAAGATTAGAATTAAAGAACATCATAGCGGTCTTGTTAGTAATTATTTTTCGGAATTCGCAAATCACATAATAGATACTAATCACTCATTTCACTCTCATAAATTAAAATTATTACACCTTGTTCCATATAAAGGCCAAATTATGAATTATCATGAAAATTTAGAAATCCAAAAAAACCTAAATTCTAATAATAATTTATTAAATAATATATTGTTTCAAAATTATTCACCTTTGCTTTCCATTTTTCCTTTGTTTTCAAACTCCGCCCCTTGACTAACCCCTTCCCCTTACTTTCCCCTCTCCTTATTTATAGAACAATTTTATATTTTATATTTTGGTTATTATACAGACCTGAATGATGGAAGTTTAACTTCTGAAACATGTAGTCTATAATAAAACTCAAGTGTTTTCTTTAATCATTGTAACATGTCTTACCACAAAGTTAATGCCGAAACAATAAATAAAATAAGAGTTATTTATTTCAAGATTTTTTATTTAAATCTCAACACAGATGATTTTGCATTGATTTCAAGCTCTTTGATACATCGATACGGTGATTTTCTATAGAAATGTTGTTTTCAACTACATGAGGTAAGGATACACAGGGTGAGGATGAAAGAATTGTGACAAGGTCAAAATTTTATCAAAATTTGTTAATACGAATAAATAAAACAGAAACTTTTGTTTTGAAAAACCGTCTATGTTTTGCAATCGGACATAATTTTTTTAAAAAAAAATATCGTATAAAAAAAGTGCTTGTATTTTACACATTTCGACGTAATTCAATGTCAAGGTCAAGTTATTAGCAAGAGTTGTGAATACGATTAAATAAAACAAGACTTTTTGTACCAAATTACCGTTTACATTTTGGAATCGGAAATGAAAAAATAATAAAAAAGGTCTTATTCGAAAACTGCTTGTATTTTACACATTTCGACGAATTTCAATGACAAGGTCAAAATTTTAACATGATTTGTGAATAAAATTAATTAAAACAGGACTTTTTGTTCCAAATATCCGTCTAAATTTCGGAATCAGACATGAAAAAAGGTCTTATTAAAAAACTGCTAGTATTTTACACGTAATTCAATTACAAGGTCAAAATTTTAACATGATTTGTGAATACGATCAAATAAAACAGGGGTTTTTGTTCCGAATTTCCTTCTAAATTTCGGAATCAGACATGAAAAAAGGTCTTATTCGAAAACTGCTCGTATTTTACGCATTTTGACGTAATTCAATGTCAAAATCATAAAGCCTGCAAAGTTACAACGTTTTTACACTCGTGTGGGGTGATACAGTCAAAACCATTTTCCACAACGTAAAGCGCACGTAGTACCCATTGTTTTTTTTACATTTGAAGTATTTGAACTCTTTTCGAGACCGTAAATCAAACAGGATGTCTTAATTCAAATTTTCGCGGTGAATTTTTCTCCTCGCCCGTTTTATATTTTCGAGATCCTGTGTTTTTAGGGGGTGATTTATGGACCAGGGTGGGAATTTTCAAACACAAAGGTATCAACGTTATCGCAATGCGCTCTGAAGTCTCGCGAGCCTCTTTATTCTACGACCTTTTTAAGATTTTTCATTTTCTTAGTAAAGTAATCTTCTAAATTACCAGGTTAATTATCGCAGAAAATTACCTTACGTACGTACTTACCTGGCCATGATTAATTGTAATGCTCAATCTGAACGGTGTTTAATTCTTACAATTTATTAAACTTTTTTGTTTGCCAAGAAAAGTAAAAATGGATCTAAACCAATAGAATATTACAAGAGTATTATATGAATAAAGTCAATTGAATGCGTCGTTTGATGGTAAACAATATGACATCAAAATACAGAATAGACCGTCATTTGATGGAAAGAAATATAACATTTGAATGCAGAATAAAACGTCATTTGATGGAAAAAAATATGATATATGAATAAAGTCTTTTGAATGCAGAATAAATCATCATTTGATGGTAAAAAATATGACATCAAAATACAGAATAGACCGTCATTTGATGGAAAGAAATATGACATTTGAATATTGTCTTTTGAATGCAGAATAAAACGTCATTTGATGGAAAAAATACGGCTTCGAAATACGATATAGACCGTCATTTGATGGAAAGAAATATGATATTTGAATGCAGAATAAAATGTGATTTGATGGAGAGAGATATGACATTTAAATTCAGGATAAAACGTAATTTGATGCATAGAGATATGAAATTAGACTGCAGAATATAACGTCATTTGATGGATAGAAATATAATATTTGAATGCAGAATGACACGTTATTTGAGGGAGAGAAATATGACATACGAATTAAGAAAAAAGTCATTTCATGGAAAAGGATTTGATTTTTGAATGCAAAATAAAACGTTATTTGAATTTTAGAGTAAACATTATTAAACGTTATTGGAATTCTGAGCAGAATTTAATTTAATGCAGAATACGTATAATGACTGCGTAGTTGATACGTCAATACTTGCCTAGGATAGTTTTCTATTACTTTTATTAAAAAAAATACAAACAGTATTGCTGGTGTATAATTTACTAAGTAACCTATAAAAAAGTATTTCATACAAAAACGTCGATATGTAGTTGGGTACGTGTTTGAAGTTTTTCTCATTGTGAAGCTGAAAATAATGTAAATCCTCACAAAACTCGAAGATCCTATTAGGCTCAGTAAAAGGAAAGTACGATAAGTATTTAATAGCATCTACCTTACAAATTGTAACGTTGTCACATACAACATCCCCCCTCTCGTTCCACGGCACACCTCGCCAATGTTTCCGCAGTAAAGCCAAAATACGGCCCCGCAAGTCTCTGCGAGGTCGGAATACTCTTTGAACCCGTAAGGGTTATATTATCGTTATATTATTGTTACGTTTATCGGCGCTTATCGTAATGCGGTTTTCCGGTATGAGCTCCTGGTAGAATTTTCCCATTATTTCAGCGTTCGTACGTAGCATATTTATTATAAGTATTTATTGTGAATGAATTCATACAAAATACATTGAATTTGGTTTTTGTCTACCGTTAAAAGCAGTAAAATTAATCATTTAATGCCACGTAATCGATAAATCGCTTATGTATTCGATAATTTTATATAGCTGCATATCATTCTGAATGTTGAAACAGATTAAATTATTTAAAAAAACGTTTGTTTTTCACCATTTGAGTATTATATTGTTACGACTAATTTTGGAAGCTACAGATGCTTCCATCTACGGATTTGCAAAGAAACTAAGGCATTAATAAATAAATTATCAGTACAGATAATGAATTACCCTTATTTATTTTTATTTATTTATTATTATTTTTTGTTTGTACACATTTATTTAAATCACAATTTATACATATTAAGAACTATTTTTTTTTGCAGAGACCCACCTAGCCACCTTGTGTGTCTTATCGGTGGAGTTCTTTTTTAATACATTTTTTTTTGTTTTTAACTATTTGAACCTAATATAGACAAAAAAGACAAAAAAATTAAGAATATAAACATTTTACAATTTTCATAAAATTAACTCTTGATCATTTACCCATTCCATTATTTACGCTTTAGTTTATTTAAACCTGGAAATTAAAGCATCTATGTAGGTTGCGAAACTAGTAACAATACAACACTCAAGTGTTAAAAAACAAGTGTTTTATTTATTATTTTATCGTGTCTCGCCACAAAGTGAATGCTGAAACAATAAATAACATTGAAATAGATTGTTGACGATTTGAATATATGTAAATACCATACATGTTGTGCATGCTCCGTACATCTAGAATTTTTGTGCACTTTGCATACCCATTTATGTTAGGCGCTCAATTGTTGATATATTCGACCAGAATATCAAATATTTCTTCTTCTTCTTCTTCCTCTTTATTTAGGACTACGTCCTTCATTCATTCTCCTTCTCCGGTCCGCTACTAAGAGGTGGAAGACCAGCTATCTCTCCATCGTTTAGGTGGTCTTCCTGGGAGTCTGCTACCTCTCACGCTGCTGTCCGCTGCTATCTTCACCCCTCGATCGGAACTCGCTCTTCCCACATGATTTCTCCAGAAACGTCTTATTTCTCTTCCCCATCGCACAACATAAAAAATAAAAAAATATTTCTTAACTATTCATCCGCCTCCGTAGTGTAATGGTCGGCACGCTCGGCTACCGTTCTAGAGGTCCCGGGTTCGATTCCCAGGGGGGTCAAATAAATATTAGTGATTTTTTCACTGTAATATTTATTCAATATTACCCTGGACTAGTACCTGAAGCGGAGGGCTGATCACCTTTCCTTCATGTCTAAACGATCAAGATAACACTGCGTTTATATGACGCAGTGCCCTATGCACCATTTGGGTGCGGATAAGGGTTTTATTATTTATTATTAAGTATTAGCATACTTAAATCGGTGGATGCTGGCGTTAGAATCGAATTCGAGCCTTACATACGTGTAAAAGTGATCTCCATCACTGTGCATGCGCTTTAAGTGTATTCTTGTCATATTTTGCGGTATATTGTATAATTGCTGCATATTTTAAAGCGCCCTTGAAGTGATTTCTAACGAAAAGGTGTTATATAAATTATTGATATGACATTGAGTTTTTTTCCAAATATATTTTTAAAAATAAATAACCCTTAAAGCCCCTACTTTAAGAGGCTTGTCTGCAGGTAGGATAGAAAGGATAGGAAAGTTAAATATGAAAAAATACATCACAAACACCCAGACCAATTGAAAAATGAATCTTTCTTAAAATCATTTTGCAATTATCGGGGAATTTTGAATGTGTAATTGGGTGACATCTTTTTTTTCACCAGCATTCTTAAAACAATCACCGCGTGCGCCTTGTAAATGCTATATTTATTGATAAAAGTTTTAAAATCTAACGTTCTTAGGATCAAAGTAAGAGTAACGTAAATACGAGAAATTAAAACTAAATTAAAATGGATTCGCTTTACACAAAGTATGAGTTTTAGTATTTCAAAGTATTTCAATCTCATTTACTATAGTGTCATATTCGTCATAAACCCAGTGCCCTCGAGTACTTTGCCGAGAATTTCGTTCACGTTTTAATACGACACTTCTCTTTTCTCGCTAGAGAACGGTTTGCATTCTTCATCATTATATGCACGCCCTTCTCTAGTAATTTCTATGCAACCCGAGACACTTAGGAGCGATCTACTTGCCTTTGTGAAGGTTGTATTTCTTATTTATTACGAGGGATGCTGGAAACATTAGCGTTATATAGGTATTGCTACGCCTGTCTGTTGAAATGCTCTTCGGAATTCATAATTGTTTTAATTATAAATGTAAAAAAATTCATACTTAAAATGTAACTTTGTTTTAAAATCACTATAAATATTTTATTATAACTTAATTATAATATCTACCGGTTTTGAAGCAAACCACTTCTTTATCAAGACTGATTAATATTATTATACATAGTATTATAGTATTAATCAGTTTTGATAAAGAAGCGGTTAGCTTCAAAACCGGTAGATATTATAAAGTTATAATAAAATATTTATAGTGATTTTAAAACAATGTAACATTTTAAGTATAAAATGGAAAATCACAAAGTTAGTGGTTCAAATATAAATTATATGTAAAATATTTCAAAATGCAATGTCCAACTGTTTGGTATAAATTAAATCGTCTTCTTCTCCTTCTTCTGCTTGGTTTAGGCCTTGTGGCCTATTTTTAAGAGGGATATGCCTCCTGCGATATTAATTCCCAACTGTCAATCGATCTCTTAGGTGGTCTGCTATGGAGTCGTCTACCTTGGGGTGTCCGCGCAGTGCAATATGGAGGAATATGGATGGTTCCGTTCTCCTCAAATGCTCATACTCATTGTCTTTTTGAAAAAAAGTATAATAAAAAAAAACAAACAAAAAATACCAAATCAATTACAAAGACATTGCGTTCGATTCTCTCTGCCTACCCCTGCGGGAAGCTGCGTGATGGTTAGTTAGTAAGTTGAATGCTGTGTAAATATAAGTTCGATTGGTATTTGGATTTTCTAAGAGAGCATTTACCTACTCACTAAGTCATATATATTATTATTTATTCATTGACTTGGCATTAACTTTGTGAAATAGCATGATTTAAACGTATGCAAAATAAAACTTGCGTACGACCTTTTATTTTTGTTTATTAAAGTAAACACGGCTAGTTTCGAAAACTGTACATGTTCTTATCAATAGGTTAAAGTAATAATAATAATAAAACCCTTATCCGCACCCCAATGGTGCATAGGGCACTGCTTCATATAAACGCAGTGTTATCTCGATCGTTTACACATGAAGGAAAGGTGATCAGCCCTCCACTTCAGGTACCAGTCCAGGGTAATATTGAATAAATATTATAGTGAAAAAAACACTTATATTTACTTGACCCCCCCTGGGAATCGAACCCGGGACCTCCAGCACGGTAGCCGAGCATGCTGACCATTACACTACTGAGGCGGACAATAGGTTAAAGTACTAACTGTATATTCACCTGTTGATGAGAACACCTGTAGTTATCGAATCTAGTCGTGTTTACATTAATGAAATCATAAAATGGTCTTATCCAAGTGTTTTATATTTACGTTTAAATTGACTTTTTCAATGAATACAAATATTATATTTAAAACAAAATTTATCAAATAAATATGACGTTATAATTTTTGAATTTTACTTTATATCTATATTTAATGACAAAATGAACTCCAAACTAATAATAAATAATTTAATGAAAAAACTATGTAAATGCCAGAAAATAAAGGCTTTCCCGTGAAATTTGTACGAACGCAGTTTTTTTAAATTTATTATTTATTTATTTTTTCAAAACATATTACATACATAAGTCATTTATATAATATTCCCGATGAGTAATTTCTATTTCTCATTTTGGGACATGGGATTAAGGTTATCAAGACTGGAACACAAATAATAAAGTTAATATATATTTTTTTTAATAACCAAAACTAATACATGGCAAAATATAGGAACAATAAACAGGTATAATAAATAGGCATAAGAAGCATATTTAAAAGAAATAAACAGAAATACATAAGGTAAGAGAAAATATAAAAAAAAAAAATATAACAAATGATACGACTTTTTTGACATCTCATCAAAGATGAAGAAGAATATGGAATATATAATTATTGTTTTACTTATTAAAACCACTATTTCTTAAAATCTACTGCGACACGTGTTTCGATGCATTCCGCATCATTTTCAAACACCGTACCGTTTGAAAATGATGCGGAATGCATCGAAACACGTGTCACAGTATAAAGTAATAGTGGTATTTACTAAGTAAAACATTGATTAAAAATGGATAGATTTTACCATAAATGTGACTGCTGAATCAATAAATGAAAGAATATGGAAGTCTGGGCATTTACGGGGCTGACAACCGTCAAAGGCTGGTTTAAGTAATCACTTTACATCTTATTTTATTATTCTTCTTCATCTTCAATGAGATGTCAAAAAATAATATGAAAAATAACTCCTATAATTGGAGATAATCCAGATTTGTGAACAAGTGTTTGTACACATTCAAAATGTTGTATAATGATACGACAGTTACGGCAGGAGAGCGACGGTATGCAGTGCCTTTAGATAAGAAGCTTACTTAATCTCACGTTAAAGATGATGCAGTGTGTGCTACAATGTTCCTGTTGCGATTCCTGCTACCCGAGTCCAGGAGAAAGGCTACACAATAGCTTGCTAAAGAGTAATCCTAAGAGCTCCTACGACAAAGAAACTCATTTATACCATGAATGGTTATCTTAAGGCAGAACATCTTAAAGATCAACACTGAGCTTGGTTTATTTTAGGAACTTAAATCAAGAAACATGGGTATTCTGGTATTCATACTTTTATTTATATTTAGCTTTCGAGAAGTTTTCAAACGAATTTGAAAACGACATTGGCGAAGATCCTTAGAGTTTATGCAGACAATTGACACGAATTCAAATGAAATTACGTAGACTCAAATCCGATTTTCATTTTCTTGCTAAATTAATGTGAAGTTTTACAGAAGAAACACCATGGTCCAAGCGAATTAAACACAAAGTATGTAAATATGCAGTTATTCTATTATATTTTATTTATTCGACTATCACCACGATTTTTCTGCCAGTTGATATGTAAAAACAAAATAATAATAAAAAGTTATAGCAATTAGTAAAAAATCACAGTTGAAATGCGTTTACCTTTATCATTTTAGAAATTATGATCGCAATTCAAGAATTAGGTAAAGAAAGACGGGTGGATACCTGGGTGGGAAGTTGGATTTTTGCCTGTATTTAAGATATTTAGAAAGTTCTCCTTTTCTGTTGTGAGCGGACACTGAAACAAAATTTTAGAATCAATACGTCGTATTAAAATTAAATAAATATCACTCTGCTGATAAATATGATTGTATGGATAACATTTTTTTGGGAATTAATGGTTTTAAAAATAAAAAGACCGGGTCGCAACCCTTCAATTTTAAGGGGAAGCAGACACCTGGTGTTTAGGTACTTTTGAGGGGACACTTCTAGGGTCCCACGGAACTAGCAAATAATTAATACTTGACCTAAAATATGCTTAATTTCCCTGGAATTCTCAATTAAAATACCTGTTAATATGAAAATTAATTTGAATTATTTATTGATCGAGGAAAAAATATATTGCGTGCTTATAAAATAAATAAGCATCCCTTTTAAATTAATACGACTTACAGATGTTTTTTAAGCCTTTGGTACATAAAACTTGAAATAATGTTTATTGCGCGTCATTTGTTTTAATTGGCTTATCGGCGTTATTGTGACAAGGATAAAATAAAAATCCTTGAACATAAAAATAAAATGTAATTAAAAAAAAATACGATCTTAAAATTTTTACTCGTAGTACATTTTCAAAAATTTCATAACATGATTCGGCAGTCACTTTGTGATGATATCTTTCAATTTTTAATTTCAGTTTGACTCGGTAAATACCACTATTTAATAGTGGTATTTACCACGTCAAGCTTAAATTTAAATAAATAAAAAACATCTTTTACTCTAAAATTTTTACCATAAATGTTTTATAACACTTTTTTAACATTTACGCATGTAATATTAGATATGAAATGGACACGAATATAACATCATGAATTTGTATTTAGAAAAAATATATATTTTCTTTAATATTTTGAATGGTTTTCAGTATTGCAAAGCTGACAAAGCATGTTGCTTGCGACGAATACCAACTGATAACAATGTATTCTTTGCCATGCACGCGTAGGTGTATTTTTAACTTTTTTCGGAACAAAGCGACAAAGAAACGTCTCTAGAGGTCTAGAATGCCGTGGACTAAACGTTTATTTCGAACTCTTACGCCCTCCTTATTTATCTTGCGAGTACTTACTTTGTAGAGAGAATGCGACGCTATCGAAGAAAGAGGGAACTTTCTCGAAGCGATAGGATACAAAGAATGTCTGAATTTCTAATACTTATTTTTTTAGCCATCTTCTGCATCCGCTTTTGTTTATCGTAGCAATTTTGTGTATTGAGTAACGTGAAACAATGTCTAGTATCGGGAGTCGGGTAGCCATCTTTTTTTCAACGTCTCGTGTTTTCCCGCCCGATCGGCAGTTGTTTTATTTCATTCTCTTTGCTAATTTCTTTTTTATTCTCTTTTGTAAAGGGGAGATAGGTATTCTGTCCATTATTAAACCGTTTGAATGTAATATATTTTTATTCAAGTTATTCCTGTGGAAATTTATTTTGTTTGGTATCAGGCTCAGTTTTTGTTGTTGTTTTTTATTCGCTAGTCATATACTCGTATGTTTTCATTTAAACTAAAACACAATTTATTTCGTTTAACTTGTAAACTTAAAAAAAAATAGGCATAAGAAAATGATATAATATTTTAAAGAAATCGTTATAAAAATAATAAAACGCACCGAAAAACGAAACAAAATCATCAATATGTTCTACATATATTAAATAAATTTTTTAATATTATTTTTTTGTTTTATATGTAATTGTAAAAATTAGCATCTGGCGTAGATAAATAAATAAATGTTAAGTCGTTTGATTATGGTTAAGAGTTTTTTTTGTTTAAACGGAGAGAAATTCTATTATATCTAACTTAACATAGTTACAAAGAATTATAACTCAGCTAGAATACTTCGAATCTTCTGCATATTTAATGTCTTAAAATGTGTTAACTGCATTTCATGTTCACGAAGTAAATATATATATATATTTTGACAGTTCATCAACGATGAAGAAGAATATGGAAGTCTGGTCATTTACATCTTGATCTTAGATGAGATGTAAAAAAAAAATAATATGAAAATAATTCACTAACAATATGAAAATAAGACACACTCAAAATTTTTATTCTCTTTTGTAAAGGGGAGATAGGTATTCTGTCCATTATTAAACCGTTTGAATGTAATATATTTTTATTCAAGTTATTCCTGTGGAAATTTATTTTGTTTGGTATCAGGCTCAGTTTTTGTTGTTGTTTTTTATTCGCTAGTCATATACTCGTATGTTTTCATTTAAACTAAAACACAATTTATTTCGTTTAACTTGTAAACTTAAAAAAAAATAGGCATAAGAAAATGATATAATATTTTAAAGAAATCGTTATAAAAATAATAAAACGCACCGAAAAACGAAACAAAATCATCAATATGTTCTACATATATTAAATAAATTTTTTAATATTATTTTTTTGTTTTATATGTAATTGTAAAAATTAGCATCTGGCGTAGATAAATAAATAAATGTTAAGTCGTTTGATTATGGTTAAGAGTTTTTTTTTGTTTAAACGGAGAGAAATTCTATTATATCTAACTTAACATAGTTACAAAGAATTATAACTCAGCTAGAATACTTCGAATCTTCTGCATATTTAATGTCTTAAAATGTGTTAACTGCATTTCATGTTCACGAAGTAAATATATATATATATTTTGACAGTTCATCAACGATGAAGAAGAATATGGAAGTCTGGTCATTTACATCTTGATCTTAGATGAGATGTAAAAAAAAAATAATATGAAAATAATTCACTAACAATATGAAAATAAGACACACTCAAAATATTGTAAACAATATACAAATTGTATTCATCCACATGGCTCTGAATAGCAATTTCGTGTCGCTAAACAAAATAATTCAATAATAATATCCACAATTATTTCATAATCAACTAGCAAACATTTCCCCTTCTCATCTACTTTTCTAATTATTCTAACCCCTATCGAGCCTTACATTCACCCTTTCATTTCTTAGCTCACCCCAACTTGCTAAATAACTTCTCGATAGAGTATTTAGAATTCAAAACAGACAAAGGTTTACAATTCGACCTTATTAAAGTATTTGAATATCGTTAAATTTATGCTGGATATTTTTTTTTACTGGCAGTATGCTGGCGCAGTCGTGTTTCGTTTACTTATGTAAGAAATTTGTTAGCAGGGTAAATTACCTAATTAATTAACGTTAAATTATGGTACGCCGTTTACGTGGTTGAATCACTTCAAGAGCGCCGTACAACTTAATATTATAGTATAGCCCAGTGGTTCTTAAACTTTTTTAAGTAAAGGAGCACTTCTTATTGGAAAATTTACGGTATTTACACCAAAACTTAAGATTAAAAAAACATACAAGGAAAACTTGTACTAAAACTAAAATTGATTATTTCATTTTTTATAGGAATAAAACATTTTAATAAACTACCTGCAAGAATAAAAAATATAATCAATTTAAAATCTTTCAAAAACATATAAGGCAAACTCCCGTTTGATTGATATTGATACCATTTATTATTTCTTATTTATATGTACAAACCCTGCACGTAAAAAAAAATAATAATAGTAAAAATATGTAACTATGTTGATTATTATGATAAAATATGTAACTATGTTGATTACTATGTTGATTGTAACTATGTTGATTATTTTTGCCATACAATGTATCTTTGATATCTTTGATTTAAATAAGATTTTGAAAATTACATTAATTAAAAATTATATAAAAACATAAATACTCAAATGAAACTTTTTGTAGAGAAAATTATTTAATGTGACACCCTATCTTGTCGGCTTTAACAAATTTCAGAGATATTATGTCTAATATTTGATATACTTATGTAGTTACTCTCATTACTTCATCCAAATTGCTAACCCAAGGTTCACAAATCAAGGGTCACAAATTCTTTGCATGAACTTACCATTGATAGAACACCGTGTGTATAAATTGCTACACATATCTCCTATGATATTTTATATTCTAAGTATATTAAATGGTTTTCATTATTTCGCGGAGCGCTTGCAATAAGCTCGCGGAGCACCAGTTCAGAACCACTGGTAAAGCCAGTAAAGGTCTGAAACACAGCGAACGCAGGGATGATTCCGATTCAAATTTAAAATGAAATATTAACTCCGTTAGTATTTTATTGCGAGAAAATTGCTTTGTTTAAAAAAAATCAAGTCGTTATGTTATTTTTTTTTGTTTATAGGACGGCATTATTCTCCCAACAAACTCACATACCTCATATACTACGTGACGTTTCTCCGTAGGTGTAGGTAGAGAGATTAGAACACCAAAGCTATCTCCCATTGAAAATAATCCTCGACCCTTACACATTCGTGCATCTCCTCATACATACCTGCCGATTATTTCGACTCCTGACCACTTTCAAGCATTTGACCATACGTGCACATGCCAGTTCCTCTGCTTCTATTACTGATTATTATTCTAATTTACATACATATACATACATATACATATACCTTTTGGCTACCATGCTGGTGGACCCGGGTTCGATTTCTAGAGCAGTTAAGTGTTTTTTTCAATTTAATTTTTATTTTATCTAATTACTTTCTCTTCATATTATTTATCATTGCTTCAATTGGATGCAGTGCCCAATGCACCATTAGGTGCGGATGTGAGTATTTCTTAAAATAAACTTCTCAGTTGACAGCTGTTTGTAGATTTTTTCTCTAACCATATTTTTTGGTATAAAATACATATTTGTGTTCTCGTGATTTACAATTTGATTTAATTCTAAGTATTATTTTTGACATCTCTCAAGATGAAGAAAAATATGGAAGTCTGGGCATTTACGGGGCCGACGACCGTCATAGGCTGGTTTAAGTGATCACTTTACACGTGTAACATTCACCAATTCCACCCATTATTGACAACCACATTACTCAAATTCTCACCTTTGATGAGATGTCAAAAAATAATATGAAAACAACTCCTGTAATTGGAGATAATCCAGATTTTGTGAACAAGTATTTGGACACTCAAAATGTTATTAATTCTAAGTAAGCTAAAAGGACGTTTGAAATTAGGTATCAAGCTTTGGCAGAGTAGGGGTCGAATCTAGAGTCTCTTACTCACAGTTCGCGACACTAACCACGGTATTGCGACCCAACCCAACGTATATACAAAAAAATTGCATTGGCAGTTCCCGCTCAGCTAAATTTTCCGCGAATGTCGTTAAATTTTATCGCGACACGACGTATCTGTCAGAATTGAGTGTCGTCCCGTCAATAGAGATATAGCGACCGAATTCAGATGTCACCGAAAGCATGCTTTTGTCGGTGTTTATGCTTGTAATTTACATTGCGTGACGCCGTATTTCAATTGGCTTCATGACGTTTCCCCTTTTCAATATTCTTCTCCAATTTTATTTTGGAAGCAATACTCATCCGTGTATTGTTGAATAACAAAACAAATCTAACCAGTATTGTGTTTATGTATTAATTTTTAAATCAAACACAGATTTTTTGAGTCTACTAAGTTGTATTTTATTGACAAAAACACATAAAAAATTAATATTGTGACAATTGTTTCGCCTAGTTATGGGATTTTCAAACGAACATTCGTTTGAAAATGGCATAACTAGGCGAAATAATTGTTAATAAAATACAATTTAGTAGTCTCAAAAAATCTGTGTTTGATTTAAAAATTAATACTAAAATGGAGTTCTACAAATTAAACGCCAAATACAGTATTGTGTTACTTTATGGATCTTAATAACTACAACAAAAAATATTATTAATTTATATATATATATATATATATATATATATATATATATATATATATATATATATATATATATATATATATATATATATATATATATATATATATATATATATAACGTTCCGGCACCTTTTTCACGAATATTTTTAAAAAAATATCGATTAGACGAAACAATGTTTGTGCTTACGTCATCACAATCTATATTTATATAATTCGTCAAAATGATAAAATATTCTACTGTTATGAATATTTCAATGATATTTGAAGATATTTTTTAGTAAAAAGCTTGACATGAAGTGAGTTCCAGGACCTTTTTAACAAAAGCTCTGGTTGTCACCCTTATCCAAGCAATGACTCTTCTTGTAATTAAAATATATGATACTAAAAAGTATTGTATCGATATTATCGTTAGTATTCTTCTACGTCCCTCCTGTCAGCTTTCATTTAGGAAAAGTCCAGCTTATTGAAAGATTTCTAAACGGGAATGGCTGTATTTTCAAGTAGTTAGACAAGATACTCCTTTTAATACCCTTTTTTCCCTTGGGTCTTTTGTGTATTGGGATTCGATTTAATTCAATACTCTCAACTTTTTTTTGTAATCATTGACGGTTTTTAAATGTTAGAAATCATTCTGAATTGAATGGATTTTCAAAACCAAAAAAATAAAGTAGGTACTTATTTGTTTTTTCCTATTTTTTTCTAACACTCATCCCCACCCAAAGGCGCATATAACTCGTTAGCTTAATTGTTAAATACATGAAAAAAAACATTATCAGTCCTGCGCTTTAGGTACCAGGATAAAATTAAATAAATATCGAGTGAAAAAATACAGGGTGAAAACTCACTTTTTTTCTGTCCTCGCTGGAAATCGAACCCGGAACCTTATGCAAGGTAGCTGACACGCTGACCATTTTACTGCGGAAGCGGACGAGTGTAATGTAATGGTCAGACATTTGTCTTTTCTTGTATATTAAATTTATACTAAAAACAATCACCAATACAAGTTCCTGTTTGGCGCACACTAGATTATCTCTCTTGTTCCCAACAATGATAAAAAACAAATACTATTTTTTTAGCTAGAATAAACAACTTTTCACAAAATGATCTATATATCTATAAACCTTGTACGTAATAAGCAAGGTAAATAATAAACGCAACATTTTGTATATTTAAAGCATTGATAATTTTGTGGTACGGCAATATAACACTCTCCTTATCATCTAAAATAAAATCATCAATACAAATGTTCTCTTACGTGCCAACAAGAAAAAATGTACAAAGTTTTCTTTTACCTTCTATTTTTATCACATTCTGTAAACTAGAGAACGTTTTAATAAAATTCAAAGAGAAAGTTTAACAGTTATTTTTTTACAACTCGATTTAACTCGTACAGGGGTGCCTTTAGAGCTTTTTGAAAGGCGAAGGTGCTTGGGTATTAGCTGCTGCAAACCGCCGATATTTCTTGCCAGTGAAAAAGCGTATTTAATTGCAATAGGTTCCCTTGTAACCGATGTCGGCCCGCGCGTTTTATTAGCCGGCCATTTAGTTCCTGCTAAACGACCCTAATCGCCCAAGCCGCGCCTTGATTTACAACACTTCTGGAATTCTCCACCACGCGGTCGTCGCCACGCCGAAACTTTCCGGTAAACTGACCAGAACTCGTCAAGAAGGATGAAGAAAAACCCCCGCCTTCATTACAAATTAACTATTGCTAATTACATTTCTACTCGCGCCTTCGCTTAGTAATAATTGGCTCGAGTTTTTACGCCTGTAGATTCTAGATGGGTCTTCTGCTTCGCGATGGGGAACGAGAGTAAGTTAGTTTACCTTTTTTCATTTCTGTTTGCCTGGTAGGTCAATGTTTTCATTCAAATTTCCATAGTGTTTTATTTTTATAATTTAGAAAAAAAAAATTTTTTTAATTTTTTGCCTCGTTTTAATTTAATTTACGATATGAAAATATTTACTAAAATTTTATCATTTTTATTCATAACAAATTAATGGATCTGTTTTTTTTTCATAATCGATTGTCAACATATTAAATTGACCGTATTTGTAATGATCCCACTTACTAAAATTTCTACACCTTTAAACTTTCTCTTAATGATGTTGATTGTAAAAATTAATGCCGTATGATTAAAAACCCCTTTCGGAAAGTAATAAACGAATATTGAATTTTAAAAAAAGAAATACTTTCGAATAGAGGCATAATTGAAGCTTATTTATTCTCTTTTCATATGACAATCGTTAAATGGCTCTCTCAATACGTAACAAATCGTTTTGTATTTACTTTGTATGATGACATCACGATGTATCGTATTTGCTCGGTGCTCATAAAGCCATAGAAATATATACGGTATGTTTAGCCAAATAATCGGTCACGATAAGTGATTAAATCGATTATATTTTAACCAAATAGGTAAATAATAGTTGTATTTGATCCGTTATTCGTAATCCATATTTCATTCTCATTGTAATAATGACTTACTCTTTACTTACACGTATTTTATCGACTACGAACTTCCATATCCTTTTTTGATTTCACCTTTATTTTGATATTTTAAACGCATGTTGATTTTACATATAAAAAATCATTAAAATATATAAATATACATGAATAAGAGATAATGACAATGATTTTCTTTAGTGGAGACATTTTTCCCCACAAACATCGCTTTTAGATTTATGTTTTGTAAAGACATTTCTTGGTGGAACTGCATTTTATATAATAAAAAATGAGTGTATAGTTTATTTCACTTTTTTTATTTGACCTGTGAACGGGTTTCGTCGTCACCGACAACATTAGACTGGTCAAATTAAATAAAAGTGGAAAAAATTAAACTTGTTTTATTGGAAAAAAATAGCTGTGATAAATTTATCGCCCGTACGAAATACACGACTCCTCATTGATTTTTTTTTATTTAATGTCCATTTTTTCTATTAAATATATTTAATTATTATTAAAAATTTAACGCTTGTATAACACTTCTAATTGTAGTCCATTATGAGTGTTAAATTTTTAATTATTGTACCTACATGTCATTCCACAAACTCCATGCCAAATGAATAAATAATATTTTTCATTATTCGTTATTCGTTACCGTAACCTTACCCGTTAATAATGATCGATTATTTCCATCAGTCGTTTAACGCACCACCGATATACCTTCAACCCTTATCTACTTATCCGAATCAATTTCGTTTCCCGGTCAGATGTCTAGTCTTATTAGTTTAATCGCAGGAATGTTATTTGGCTGCCCTGGTATGTGATATTGGGTAGGCCGATCCGACCGGTGCGTAGATTAGTAGATACAGTTCAGAGCCCTCGTTCACCCCCTTCCAGATATGCTACCCCAATAACCCTTATTCATTAGGATACGGATTCCCGGTATTAAAACGGTGTTTGGAATTATTAATTTGGACTTTATCGGAGAACTCGCTAGATCTTTTAATCTTGAACTTTTTAGATACAAATTATGGAATTGAGTATACAAGGGATAATTGTTTTTTAAAATCTCCTTTGAATAAAGACAATCGTAATACGTTTTTTTGTTATTTAAATATGGTAATTTTTTATAATTTCTCATTTTCGTCTTAAATACATTGTTTTTGAAAATCTTTTTTAAATATAATTTACAACAATTTTAGTGTGTCCAAATACTTGTTCACAAATCTGGATTATCTCCAATTATAGGAGTTTTTTTATATTTTTTTTGACATCTCATCTTTGACGGGTTGTGCTGCCGTGGTTTGTGTCGCGGACTCTTGAGTCAGAGTTTCTTTGTTCGAACCCACTCTACCATAATTTGATACCTATTTCTAATAATGAGCCGCTAATGCTCACAGAAATAGTATGAAATTGAAGTATTTCTAAATAAAAAAACACAAAAATTTATCTTAAAAAAAAAGAATGATAGATACATGTTTCATATCAAGTAGGGATAGATACCTTTAATCCTTCGTAGGAAACAGAACTTTATTTCTCCCTCCATACAAGTTCCCCGTAATCTCAAAAAATTTATGATTTTCATTGTTACCATGAATCATGCGTTTTTTATCGGTTCAATTTGAGGTAAGCATACCCTTTATCTCTTGCCGACGCGAGACACCCGGCTGGCCATTCGATTATACATTTAAGCAAGGATATGGACAACCCCAATTGGAGATTCGGATGAGGCCCTCCGAGGGCATTGACGGGACGACTCCTATCGGCCCGGATACAGTGACAGTTCTGCGGGGACGCCGGGGAATAACAGTTTGTCACCCGGGAAATTCGAATGGAAAACGTCCCGCGAATATTAAAACAGGTAAAACGATCGATAGAACTTTGGAATACTTCCCTTTCCTATCCGATCTACGTCGGGATCTTATTAGTAAGTAGCTATTTACTTCGGTTCGAATCGTTTTCGATATGTTTTTTCGGATATCGTCAGCTTTAGTACTATGAGATAAAAAAATACAAAGATCAGTTTTTCTGTTGATAAAAGTTGATACCATAAAAAAATGTCACCGGATTCTAACCTCTTGTATTATATCTGTCGTGCTCCATCTAAAATCATCATATTAGGAACCAATTGCAGGATGCTTAGGACCCATATGCCAAAATAAACGCAACCTCATTCGTTGTGTTCAACAAAATCTTCTTCTTCTAAACCTTGTCCGTACTTATTGGTGCATAGGGCACTGCATCGTATTGACGCAGTGTTCGTTACTTACATGAAGGCAAGGTGATTACTCCTACGCTTCATGGTAATATTAAATAAATATAGGAGTGTGATATCATTAATATTTATTTTCACCCCCCGGGAATCGAAAACCCGGGACCTATAGTTCAGTAGCAAAACACGCTAACCATTACATAATGGAGGCGGACATTTGACGAAATTTTATATACAAATTTTATGTACTATAAAATTTAAAAAAAAAAAGTTTTCATATTACGTAATTCATAGTATCCACCCATCTCCACAAGTATTCCATAAATTGTTTATGTACTAATTTCATTCCTACCACGAATTTATCAAAACAATTGGGTTACACACGCATAACAAATAATTTTAAAACACTAATTATTGTTTTGAAGAAGGTATTTATAAAATATTTTTCGCCATAAAAATATATTATTTTCGAATATTGATCATTACTGTTATGTACAAAAAAATGGTACGATACGAAAAATGACAACGATGTTTGACATTAAGCAGAAGAACGTTTGCGAGAATCGCTAGTTTTTGAAAGGGTAAAAAATGATCATTTAACTCTTTTTGAGAATACTACCAAATAACATGTTGAGTGTGTCCAAATACTTGTTCACAAATCTGTATTATCTCTAATTACGGGAGTTATTTTTCATATAATTTTTTTACCTCTCATTAAACATGAAGAAGAATACGGAATTCTGTGCATTTACGGGGCTGACGATGGAAGAGTTTCTGCTTGATAGAAAGCTTTTCTTCATCTCACCAATAGATGTCTCTAGTGATTCAAGAACAATGTTTCTAAATTGGTTCATATACATAGAACTTCCAAGAATTTGAGCAGTGTGGTTGTCAATAATGGGTAGAATTGGTGAATGTTTCACGTGTGTAAAGTGATGACTTAAACCAGCCTATGACGGTCGTCAGCCCCGTAAATGCCCAGACTTCTATATTCTTCTTCATCTTTGATGAGATGTCAAAAAATAAAACTACCAAATAACGTTAAAAATTGTTTGCTGGGTCTGTTTTTAAAACGGAATGTTAAAAAAAATTCGTCAACATTTTGTGATCGCTAAACAAATGTAAACCCTAGTGAGAAATGTCAGTTATACGCTCATAAAGTATGCACAACCTCATTTGTCAATGTCACATAATATGTCAATATATTATATTGTTTGCTTACATTATATAATCGTTGCTTATAGTGTAACCCAGGAAACATTTCAGCTTAAATGAATTAATTCTTCAACATAATACCGTATATGACATATTTACATGGGCGAGCATTGGGTAATACGGATATTGGTTTGAAAAAACTGCTACATTTTTAAATTCCAATCTCCCCAGATCTCTTTTCTACCTCTCCGAAAGACAGAGTGTATGTAAAATTGTAAAAAAAACCTTAATAAATTGTACAGTATAGCATCCTGTAGACGCGGGCGTTCAAATAAAAAACCGAATGAAATAATGATCGCTTTAAAATAAGTCATAACCCGATTCGGCTTTTAGTCGTTACTTTATTAAACCATTTAAGCCTAATTATGCTAATCTGAGCACAATTTATGTTGCTCATTACATATTTCCGGCTTTTAATATAATTTGACAATTTGATGTCGAAAACATCAACTGTCCGACCCGTCTATGATTCGTCTTTTAAGGTTTTCCCAAGAACAGAATGTCAATTTCTTACTACCCAATCAGGTATCATTATTTCAACATACACTCTGCTTTATTTTTGACGCGTAGTCGCAACACTATTGCCTTATTTAAATTCCCAAAGTATACCATGTCGTAAGTGTATTCTTTCATTCTCCATTTTAAAGGCAACTTTTTTTAAAGTAAAATTTTGCACCACAAGGAAGCAAAAACAAAAATCCGTTATGTGGGATTAACCCATGGTGTGTGAAAAATAACAACATGTACAGAGTACCTGATCGAAAGTTAATTATGACTCAACATATTATAAAATTTTAAGATATGTGAATGCAATAGGATATTATGTTACTTTTCAGGCGACGATTCATTTAGATTATAACGTAAAAAAGTATGACTTTTTTCAGTAAACGATCACACTTAACTTACTTAGATATTAAAACTGTGCATTTTCCAAACACCAAAATAATTAAAATGTTACTTTGTTTTAAAATCACTATAAATATTTTATTATAACTTAATTACAATGTCTACCGGTTTCGAAGCTAACCGCATCTTTATCAAGACTGATAATACTGAGTAGTAGTATTAATTAGGCTTGATAAAGAAGTGGTTAGCTTAGAAACCGGTTAACATTATAATTAAGTTATACTAAAATATTTATACTGATTTTAAAACAAAGTTACATTTTATTTACGAAATGGAAAATCACAAAGCTAGTAGTTCAAATAATGTATATTGTAAATTATACCAAATTATATTTTCAATTCAAATAAAGGTGCTGCCATATTTCGTTGAAATATGGTTATCGAGCTTTAAAGTTTCATTTTAATTCCGTCATTAAAAGGAGAACAAAATAGAAGCCATTAGTTTGGACTGACCCTCCTATGCCATATATGGCGTTAAAAACACTAGGCAGCCTATATATATTCTCTGGCGATTCATTAATATAACTGCTGTCACTGACAGCATTATTACTGATTCTACTTTGCCCCAAACAATCTTATGATTGGTTATTCTGCGCCTACTCTGCTCGTGAACGGGTCATTTAATAAGATTTCCACAAACTTCCGTTTGCGAGGAGGCGATTAATCCTTGTACGGGCCGCAATTAGGGGCAAACGCATTTTTCCACCCCCCACAAAAGATATAAATTGGTATCGCTTTGCTGAAATGATGACGTTCTCAACGCATTTAGGGTGGATCCGACGCCTTGCATATTTTTGACGCAATTCTTACTTATTTTAGGGGATTTGTATACAAATTTGTTTTCAGAAAGAAATACGTGCTGTACTCGGTTAGAAATATAAAGCGCTTATAATATAAACTAGTTATAGCACTCTTTTTTTTTCATCAGAGGTATGAATTGGGATTTATCCAGTTTGTAAATTCACTCATAATAATAAAAAAAATCAAAAGCTGTCTACAAAATAGATGTTCGTATTCACCGTATTGGTTTTTAGTTGTTTCCTAAGATTTCACTCTTTCTCATATCGACGGGTCTTTTTTTCTGAATTTTTTTAAAAAATTTAATTTATTATTGGCTTCTTTTATTTAAAGTTTGTACTCAAAATAATGTTTTTTAGTTTATACCCGCTTACTACCTTCATCCTTTTTTGTTGTTCTTATTATTTTATTAAGGATTTACAAATGTAGGATAAAATGCCATAATTTATGAAGAATGAAAAGAGTCAGAAAGAATTGCAAAAGAAATGATGTGTGTAATGGAAGAACATGTAAATATATTATGATGTTAAATTAAGTATAAATAATAGTTTGTATTAAATGTTATACGTACCATAAGCTAACTGAAGAAATATTTTTTCATTATTTCTATCTCCTTATTAAGACAAAACTATTCCATAGATTTATATTATCCACTGACACTTCGTGATGGAATTGCATTTTTAATATGTTATTAGATTAAAATCAATATTTTTAGCTTTTCCACTTTATTTTTATTTGACCAGCGACCTTGTTTCGTCGTTACCAACATCATCAGACTTGTGGGAGGCTATACGAATTGTTATGTTATATATAAAACAAGGCAGGAGTTAATAATAATAATAAAATTGGATAACTTATATAGCGCCATTTTCGTAAATAAATACCTCAAGGAGTTGATAACCATGATGTGATATAAAATTAATTTCTCAATAAAATTGTATCAAATCATGGTTATCAACTCCTGCCTTGTTTTATATATAACATAACAATTTGTATAGCCTCCCACCAGTCTGATGATGTCGGTAACGACGAAACCCGGTCGCTGGTCAAATAAAAATAAAGTGGAAAAGCTAAAAATATTGGTTTTAATCTAATAACATATTAAAACTATTCCAGTACAAGTATTTGCCATTCCATTGTATATTTCTCTGATCAGTTAGTATCGCAGAGATCACTTAAACGATGTACTCCAAATCAATGTTTTTTAATGTATCACAGTTTACCAATCTAGTGGTATGAATTTAACGATTCCATTACTTAAAATCGGACGTTTTTAATGTGAATGTCAATGTTTCTGTAAACATATCGTTGTTTCAGTGGAACGAACAGATTGGCCCATAAATTGCAGTTTCATATTGAGTTAATTATCTGTGCATGTTGCATCTGTGTGTGCATCACAAATCACCATCTGTAGATCAGTTTTGCGCAGTTTGGCTGCAGTGGGAATTGTTTAATTGTAATATGTAATTAGGGGAGGGCTTCAGTGCATTGTACACATTACGGCAACGTTGTAACGAGGTAGTGCAAGACTCCAAAGGAATAGTGCAACATGTTTGTATGGGCCTGCTTTATATTTTCGCTTCAGATATAAAAAATTGTGATATTTTATATGTTGAAGCGCCGTTGAGGTACCTACTGTTTTACGAAAATCGTGCTATGCAAATCATTAAAAATTATTATTACTGTCATATTTTATATTCGTGTAGATTTCTAGTCAGTATACAACGGAAAGCTATGACAATATCTTCTTACATCACCTGTATGCTGCCTTACAGCTGTAACATTGCAGTGATAGTTCTACTTTGTAATTTGTATTTGGGAGAGGCAAACAAAGAGCTCTTGACAAGCGTATACAGCAATGATATTGAAATTATTTTTCGGTTTCGTATTAACAGTGATTGAGACTGCCTGTCTGTACAGGTCTATGCTTGCCTCCCAAATACCTTATACATGTTTAAATTCCTTATGTATGCTTATACTGCATTTAAGAGACTACAATACACTATAAGGGTTTCAGGAAAAAATACAACCATGATACCTTCAGCCAACACGCATACTCTTTTAATTAATATCTTATAAATACGAAGTCAATATTTAGTGAGAGTTTAATTTTAAAAATAACTAGGCATTGACTAATTTTTTCTGATACTTTGTACTAAACCAGTTGAAAAAATATTACCAAAAAAAAGTAAAGTAGTTAAGAACACAATTTGTTATTTGTTATATTCTCAATACAGAAATATTAATATTTTAAGCATTAACTTTGTGGGTAGTCATTATTACTTATAATTTAAAAAAAAAAATGTTAATGATATTGGTAAATAACCACTCACCGGTGAGTGTTTATATACTAATATTATTAACGTTTTTGTAAAAAATAAATAAGTGTAATTTATTAATTTTAAAAATCACCTTTTGCTGTTATAAAGTACATCTGGAAATTTTATCAAATCTCTGATTCAGTTCAAAGGAAAAAAAAACTGTTTAAAATTCTTTCTGTTGGATTACGGATAGAAAATACTCAATCGTGTAATAAGATTGCTGGAATTCACTTTATTCCACTTAATTGGCAATTATTATTTTTTCTTCGAATTTCACCTTTTATTCATGAACTCAAATGCGAGTAAGTGTTAATTTTCCGTTTTGCTTTACTTCTGTATTTTCTTTTTTCTCCTTCAAATGATTTGTGAGATGTATTACAAACGCTTTAACAACGTACAGTAGATAACTTTAACCTTTATTCTGGACCTTTATTTTTGTTTATGATTACTGTATCATAACATTTATGTTGAATATCTTATTTTTTCATTAAACATTTTAAAAACGTGTTTTGGACAAATGTTTTACAATATTAGTATTGTAATTTTTCCAAAAGGTAATAAACCTGGAACGATGAACGGATAAAAAGGTCAAATATCGATTATTCAATCCTTTCATGTTGGCGACAAATTATGCACAGTGACAATACCTGTATGTAAAGTACTCTTTATACCTGTAAATATACACATCCGATCCACTGCCTTTGTTATTCTGATTTCCTGGTAGGTATTGATATCGGGATATTATATGAATTTTTTTTCCTACTTTATGTGCGATCACATAAAAAAGGACCTGCTGGCTTTCGAATCAGCGAAAAATCAAACACATTCAACTACCAGGAGTTCATAAATATGAGAGAGGAGAGGGAATGTGCTGTGCGTTGTAAACCGTTATGTCACGGTTGTTATTTATGGACTATTTTGTTGAACCTGTATGTCCTTCGATCCACCCAAATATCATAAATAAAATTTCAAATTTAACTCTTTTTCATGCAAGGGACAATCAAAACATATTATTCACGATATTCACCGATTTTAATTTAGATTAGATTGATTAGCTTTTTTAAAATACAGTAAATAAAATCGACCTTTGTGTGTTAGTCTTTGTTCCATTAGATAAAGAAGAAAAGGATGAAGAAGACATTGATGTTTATTGTTTTGTTTAAGAATTCGAGTATTCGCAAGATCACAACAGAGAAGCCGTACTTTTTAATATATTAAACATTTCCTAGTTGCAAAGAAAGAATAAAAATTGTGTAAATATTAACATCAAGGTATTTCGGCTCAATACAGTAATAAGGACAATCAAAACATATTATTCGCGATATTCACCGATTTTAATTTTGATTGATTGATTAGCTTTTTTAAAATACAGTAAATAAAATCGACCTTTGTGTGTTAGTCTTTGTTCCAATAGATAAAGACGAAAAGGATGAAGAAGACATTGATGTTTATTGTTTTGTTTAAGAATTCGAGTATTTGCAAGATCACAACAGAGAAGCCGTACTTTGAATATATAAAACATTTCCTAGTTGCAAAGAAATAATAAAAATTGTGTAAACTTTAACATCAAGGTATTTCGGCTCAATACAGGCTATGCCTAAAGAGCCAAACTACAGATAATGAATATGTACAAGTTTTTAAAAATAAATAAATGAAATAAAAGAAGTGAACTGAATTCATGAAACAGTAATAATTCTTGTATTTGAAAAAACTATTGAAAGTGTGATAAAAAAAAATACGTGTAAAATTAACACCAAAGAAAAATAACAGTGTTGAGAGTACGGATTTAATACGAAGACTTTCAAGCATTTATTAATAGTTATTAAAGACGGTATATCTTTCACGTAGAGAAAAGAGACACGAGTGGTTTATTCCAAAGTCTGCCAGGTTCTACAGAAAGCAGTTACTAAAGAATGACATATTGCGACAAGAAATGCAAGTAAACCAAATTCTTACATGCCTCTCGGTTTTGAAGAATATTACGAAGTAGGAGAAGAGTGTCAGTAGCTCTGTTTAAGTAAAATATTATCTCAATTCCACGTTGTATATTACTTATTTACAGCACATAAATTATATATGCCAATTAAAGTTTGTCCTTTTCGCTAAATTTCCAGCACCTCCTATCGTTACTCTCTAAAGATCAATAATGCGATCATAAAGCGTTAAAAAATATACGAATAACATTTGAGTATTCGAGGTAATGAAAAAGTGTTAATTGACATAAAAATCCAGTTTTTTGTAGCATGTATAACTCTATTTTTTGTACTTTGCAAAAAAAGGTAGTCAGAGGTATCAGTTTGGAAGTTTGGTCTGATAAAATAGCATTCTCCTTATGGTTCATCATTCACTTAGTGTAATACTACTTCGTGATTTTATTTTTTGACATCTCATCAAAGATGAAGAAGAATATGGAAGTCTGGGCATTTA